>NC_090729.1:181879171-181886671 GCF_036898095.1 Palaemon carinicauda | reverse complement strand
AGACTAATTTTCCTAACTAATTATTTGAGTCTGGGTGGAGAGATGATATAAACTCCGTTTTTATATAAAGAAAAAGCCATGAAAATTGTTACGGTTTTGAAAAAAAAGAGTGAAAAAATGAGTTAAAAGATGAAAAGACTAATTTTCCTAACTATAATTATTTGAATCTGAGTCGGGAGATTATATACTCCTTTTTTTATATTAAAGGGAAAGAGATGAAAATTTTTACGGTTTTTTGAAAAATGGGAGTTAAAAAATAAAAAGAATAATTTTCTAACTATCATTATTTGAGTCTGGGTGGGGAGATTATATACTCCTTTTTATATAAAGAAAAAATGGAGTTTAAACTATAAAAAGAATAATTTTCCTAACTATAATAATTTGAATCGATATATCTTGCTTGGAAAATGAGAATTAAAAGATGAAAAGACCGATTTTCCTAACCATAATCATTTGAATCGATATATATTGCTTAGAAAAATGAGAATTAAAAGATGAAAAGATTAATTTTCCTAACCATAATGATTTGAATCTATATACTTTATAACTTTATAAAAAAAATACACCATTAACTACCTTTCAATTAGAAAATAGAAACCTAGAATATACTAATCAAGCAATTTATTAAATAATCAGGACACCAATTTCATTAAAACAGAATGCATAAAATCATGCTGCTTTGTCAGAACGATTTGAATAATTCTCACACCCCTATACAACTTGTTTCAATCGTTATTAGTGCAAATAAATGAAGCATAACTCACCAGCAATAATATAGCATCCCTGTCTCTATATCTATTTGTCTCAGTTATTTGCTCTCTTTTACCCTATTTTTGATCTCGGTTATTCCCCACCTACACTATTAAAACAGATCTCTCTTTCCGACTCTCCGTTTAACTCTCAAACGTTGCTGTGAAATAGCTCTCTCTCTCTCTCTCTCCTCTCTCTCTCTCTCTCTCTCTCTTCGTCAGCACAATAAATATCAAAAAATTACCTTCTCTCTCTCTCTCTCTCTCTCTCTCTCTCTTCGTGAGCGCACAAATATCAAACATTACTTTCTGTTAATCTTTCTTTTTCTCTCTCTCTCTCTCTCTCTCTCTCTCTCTCTCTCTTTTCATGAGCACAACAAATATCAAACATTACTTTCTGTTAATATATATCTCTCTCTCTCTCTCTCTCTCTCTCTCTCTCTCTTCATGAGCACAACAAATATCAAACATTACTTTCTGTTAATCTCTCTCTCTCTCTCTCTCTCTCTCTCTCTCTTCATGAGCACAACAAATATCAAACATTACTTTCTGTTAATCTCTCTCTCTCTCTCTCTCTCTCTCTCTCTCTTCATGAGCACAACAAATATCAAACATTACTTTCTGTTAATCTCTCTCTCTCTCTCTCTTCTCTCTCTCTCTCTCTTTTCATGAGCACAACAAATATCAAACATTACTTTCTGTTAATCTCTCTCTCTCTCTCTCTCTCTCTCTCTCTCTCTCTCTTCATGAGCACAACAAATATCAAACATTACTTTCTGTTAATCTCTCTCTCTCTCTCTCTCTCTCTCTCTCTCTTCATGAGCACAACAAATATCAAACATTACTTTCTGTAATCTCTCTCTCTCTCTCTCTCTCTCTCTCTCTCCATGAGCACAACAAATATCAAACATTAGTTTCAGTTAATATGGCGATCCATAACACATTCCCTCATCCTCCTGGTCACTCTTCCATTACCTTGATGCCAGTTTCTTCACACTATCTAATTAAATACCTGTTTACAATTAACATTTATTTCTTTGTTATTTTTTTTCTGGTTCCTATCTACCTTCCCACGTCCTCTCTTGCAAGATGTTAATAAAAAACATGTGTTTATTTGACCTTTTGGCTTTTAATAAAAGCTTTCAGTCATGGAAATTCCTTATTTCATGTGGCTGTCCTACTGAGCATCTGCAGAGACTAACCCAACATTAGGTGCTGCCAAATATTATATAGTAGAAAACCCCTTTTGGTAAATATGTCCATTTTTGCATGTTGTAATCAATAATGGAATGGGAGTATTAAACTTAAGCCTTCTCACTGGGCTACTTTCCCGGTTGGAGCCCTAGGGTTTGAAAAATCCTGCTTTTAGAGTTGGGTTGTACCTTCAATAATAATAATAATAATAATAATAATAATAATAATAATAATAATAATAATAAATATCGGATTGGATTTATGGATTTGGATAAGCCCAGTACAGAGGACTGTAAGGTCATTCAGCTTCCAGGTGAATCTTCAACAGTTTGGACAGCAAAGTGGAAGAAGGGAATAAGCGAAGGGGTAAAGTAGAATATAAAGTAAGTGCAGCTAGGGGCCGAAGAAACAATACAATAAACTTCAACTGATGCTTACAGTGGACTGCGTGAGGTGCACTGTCGGAAAAACTCCCTACTGAGCGATTTATTCTAGCGTATTCCTGTTTTTGTAAGGCCCATAACTTTACGCTACCATGCTGCTTCCTGAATGCATATCATATATATATATATATATATATATAATATATATATGTGTGTGTGTGTGTGTGTGCGTGTGTGCGTGTCTGTGTGTGTATGTATAAATATGTAAAGATATATATTTATTCATATTTATATATATATATATATATATATTTATATATATTTATACATATATATGTATATATATATATTATGTATATATACATATATGTATGTATATATATGTATATATATGTATATAAATATATATATATATATATATATATCCCAAATAAGCCTTATATATTAATACATTAAAGTCTGGATTCTCTTAACGACCTCAAGATCAGAGCCCCACACGAAATAACTCAAAAGACTATAGTATCTGACCGACTGGGTTTCGAACTCAAGTCCAGGATACTTGTATGCCATTGACCATACCATTCAGCCACAAATGGTATGGTTAATGGCATATAAGTATCCTGGATCAGGGTTCGAAACACGGCCGGTCAGATACTATAGTCTTTGAGTGATTTCGCCTGGGGCTCTGATCCCGAGGTCGTTAAGAGAATCCAGACTTTAACTTATTAATACATAAGGCTTATTTGGAAAATGAAAAACACGTTAAAATGTGCAAAATTTATCATATATACATATATGTATATACATAAATATACGTATATATACATGTATATATATGTATGTATAAGTGTGTATATATATATATATATATACACACAGTATATATATATATATATATATATTTATATATATATATATATATACACATATATATACATATATATATATATATATATATCATATGTTTATATACATATATATGTATATACGAAAATATATACATATGCATATAATATATATAAATATATATAATATATATATATATATACACATATATATACATATATATATATATATATATATATATCATGGAGCTTTCTCATATAAAAGAGAGGCTATCAATGTATTCTTAAGGCAAGCAGTAAGTAACTAAACACACTATGCCAACTTCCTTCCAAGAAAAAGGGTTCTTCCGTTGTGGGGTTGGCAAGGCTGCAAACTGATGACTAGATTTTCAATCTGGCTAAAATAATTGATTGAAATTACAAAGTCATTTATTATGCTTTCTATACTCATTGAGAAATAATATATAAATAGATAAGAGCAATGATTCGGGCATATGATTAAAATAATATAGACCTATCAGGCATTCGTATAATTGCACACATTCATATATATATAATATATATGTGTGTGTGTGTGTGTATATATATGTGTGTATGTATATACATATATATATATATATATATAATATATATATATAATATAATATATATATATATGTATGTATGTATGTATGTGTGTTTCCCGTATATTGAGAAATGAAATAGGCTGTCTTTTCTCTTACACATCTTTGCCATCCTAGTTCTTCCAGCACACTTCGCTTAAGGGACTTCATTTACATTAAATTATATCAACTTTAAGCCAAGTAAAACCTCTAATTTAGGAAAATTAAAGAGAAATTCGTAAGTCCGTTGGTTTCCCTCCTCTTTTATCAGTGCAGAATCTGGCGACAGAAACTCATTAACATTTTCAACTTAAATGGAAAGAAGTTACTTCAGTAAACTCCAAGGCCACGGTAATATAATTTTAAAAATCACTGGGAGGTCTCTCTCTCTCTCTCTCTCTCTCTCTCTCTCTCTCATCTCATTGAAATTTAATTCAGAATATATCTTACGGTTGAACATTGATACATTTAAGTTAAAAGATGAAGAAATTTTTCATTCTCTTTTCGCTCATCTCTATAGAGTAATTAATAACTTTGCTAGTTAGATAAAAATTCAACGGTAGGAATTACAATGTTAGATTCCACAACTAAATATAATTGATAGAGATGTCTGAGTTGAGGTGAATCGACATATCTATTCCGAAACAGACACCATATCCACTCCAACACCTTCTAAAAACATAACAGACATCTCACACGTCTCGAACTGTCAACCTAACAGCGCCAGGACTCCTCGCTGCAGGGAGGAAGGACGCTGGTGACTGGTACAACATATGAACATACGCTACCAGGGTCTAAGTGATGTCAGGCAGAGCAGTCGATCGGGACTACGTTCTACGCCAAAGCAAAGTCCTTCAAAGAAAAGGCAAACGTGCTTATCCCATACGAGTAGGGAAAAAGTACGTTAGTAAAAGAAGCATAGCAAATAAAGGAGCTGAGAGAGAGAGAGAGAGAGAGAGAGAGAGAGAGAGAGTTAAGCAAATCATATTAACAACTGCTGCCTAAACATCCCTTTTACCAATGATTATTCAACGCATTTCTCGATTCAGTTATAGTTTTCACCATGCATTATTGATCGTAATTCGGTTAATTATTAATATCTTTGCCAATGAAGATCCGAGGCTATTTTCTGATAACAGTGAATCTTTTTACTAATTGATAGTGAACGTCTTAGCAATCACTTTTCAAACATTTTCTAGTCTCATAGTCATAGAAGTTAAAGACCACCTTTAAAAACCTTCAATTTCAGTAATTTCCCCCCTACATCATAGAGGCACAATAAGCAGTAAGTAGTTTTCAATGTTTAATATGAGTTAGTTTAAAGTTATTCTTACCAAAAAAAGTAATCAAAGAAATCAATATCAAACTCTGTCCGTCTTTTTAATCTACAAATCGCCTCCACTTGCATGATTCTTTTAAAATTCGTCATCACTCCCATTCCGTTTTCTCTCAAAACCTCCTTCTGTTACTGAATGCTTGTTGTTATTTTACAACATAAACATAATAAATTCATTAATGAATAATACAAACGCCAATCTTATAATAATTAATTGTTATATTATTGAATTTCCTGATTTCTTTCTACATTCTCGCAAGGCAATCATTATTTTCAGATGATGTTAAATTGCTGTTCTTCAATATCTCGCAACTCACAATCTCCTTGGGTTTAAAGGTTTAAATTGTTTAAAGGCCACTCATGAATGACAGAGGAACGGGACAGTGACACTGCCCTATCAAGCAGGACAATGCCCTAAAGACTGACCATATATACATATGATCAGCGCTCAAGACCTTCCACCCAAGCTAGGACCAAGGAGAGCCAGGCAATGGCTGCTAATGACTCAGCAGATAGACCTGTAGGCTCCCCCGAACCCCCCATCCTTAGCTCACAAGGATGATGAGGTTGCAGCGACCAAAGGAACTAACTAGTTTGAGCTGGCCTCAAACCCCAATCTGGCGTTCACCAGTCAGGGACGTTACCACATCGGCCACCACAACCCAAATTTGAAGGCTTAAAGCTAATACTGATTCACTTACACACAGATAAGTCCAAGATTCTGAATGGTCCCTTGGTGGTTAAAAATAAACTGTCACTATATCGGTCACATTTCATCTCTTGATTATCACTTTCAAACAAACGTTCGCTTGGATAAAAATGTAGTTTCACAACTATTATACAACCAAGATTACGCCCAAAAAATCACTGTTCATTATATATCAATAAATATAAGTTCACAAGACAATAACAAGCACCTTTACTGCCAGTCTTTCTCTTGCACATCTGAACAATAACATACAATAACACTTCATAGGCATTCCATCTGATGCTTGAGGGTGCACTCGAGCACACTATTCTCTAATTTTTCTTCCTCTTAGTTTGTTGAAGTATTTATAGTTTATATAAAAGTTATTTAATTCAACGTTGTTACTTTTAAGAATTATATTTTCCTTTTTTCCTTTCCTAACTGGGATAACTTTCCCTTTTTGAGGCCCTGCGCTTATAGCATTCTGCTTTTCCAATAATGGTAGTAGCTTAGCAAGTAATAATGATAATAATAATAATAATAATAATAATAATAATAATTATGAGCATACTACTGTCAAAAAACATTATGAAATTCACAAACAAGTTTTTTCATCTTTACATTACAGAATTAGATCGACTAATATGTTATCTTTTAAGACTATTTTGAATTCTTAGCGGACATACAAACGGCAAGTTACTAAGGGCTGCTCTGGGAGGAAGCTCAATCTACAACAATAACAACAACTGAATAAAGACAGAAGAATCGGGGAAATCCATAGTTATCTCCCAGGGCATAGTACCTTCAATCAGCCTGCGGAATAGAAGGGGAGAAAATGGGAATGGTGTTGTGTATACACCGGGCAAGGATGCCAGACATACACCAGTGTACAATTCCTTGCAAGAGGATTTGTTTTGTAAATAAGGGATATATGAGCTGGCGTTGGGGTCCGTAAGACCATTCAGCACACAACTGCAACAGGAAGAAACCCAGTAGTAGCACTATGAAGTAAAAGTTTAAAGAGGTTGCACTGAAAAATGAAAGAAACAAAATTGGAAAGGTATTAAATTAGAAGAACATAAATTAAGATCAGCAAAAGACCAAAAGAATAATGCAAAGATCATCAAGTAATGCCTACAGTGTTCCACGCAAGGTTTGCTGACAGTACTACCCCCCCCCCCCCATGTTAAATAAAGGCGAACCTTAGGATAATTGGAAGCCCTTCCAGGTGATTGATGCCATAGAATGTTTTCTGTAGTTTTTAATGTACAATTTCATTACGGGAATAGGGGGTTCAAAGGTATCGTTAATACATGCAAACTGGCAAAATGGAAACCTACTTTTTTCAATTTTTCTCTGACGAAACTCGAGATGGGAAACTAAAGTATTAAATACAACAAAGGAATTACAGGCAAAAACCAGATATATACATATATATATATATATATATATGAAAGAGAGAGAGAGAGAGAGAGAGAGAGAGAGAGAGAGATTAATAAAAATTTTCTCTGGGCTTTAGAAATGGTACCAAGTGCCCGATAATGCATAGCATGTACAATACTTGAACTTAACTTGTATATTTTCAAAATAATCTTTAATATAGTCTTGTAATGACAGGTTAGCCTTTATAACTCTATTTTGCATTCTCGTTTAATGAAGATTTATTCGATCAATAAATTTTACCTATGGACAATCATTTGCAA
>NC_090729.1:181866671-181874171 GCF_036898095.1 Palaemon carinicauda | reverse complement strand
CATGGACCAATCAAACACATTTTTAGCTTTCCACAGTTTAATGGACCAATCAAGAGACGTTTTAATTTTCTACAGTTTCATAGACCAATCAGAGACTTTTTGATTCTCCACGATTTTATGGACCAATCAGAGACGTGTTAACTTTTCTACGGTTTCATTGACCAATCAGAGACGTTTTTACTTTTCTACGGTTTCATGGACCAATCAGAGACGTTTTTACTTTTCTACGGTTTCATGGACCAATCAGAGACTTTTTTGGTTCTCCACGATTTCATTGACCAATCAGAGACGTTTTCACTTTTCTACGGTTTCATTGACCAATAAGAGACTTTTTTACTTTTCTACGGTTTCATTGACCAATCAGAGACGTTTTTACTTTTCTATGGTTTCATTGACCAATCAGAAACGTTTTTACTTTTCTACGGTTTCATTGACCAATCAGAGACGTTTTTACTTTTCTACGGTTTCATGGACCAATCAGAGACGTTTTTACTTTTCTGCGGTTTCATGGACCAATCGGAGACGTTTTTACTTTTCTTCGGTTCCATGGACGAATCGGAGACGTTTTTACTTTTCTACGGTTTCATTGACCAATCAGAGACGTTTTTACTTTTCTACGGTTTCATTGACCAATCAGAGACGTTTTTACTTTTCTACGGTTTCATTGACCAATCAGAGACGTTTTTACTTTTCTACGATTTCATTGACCAATCAGAGACGTTTTTACTTTTCTACGGTTTCATTGACCAATCAGAGACGTTTTTACTTTTCTACGGTTTCATTGACCAATCAGAGACGTTTTTACTTTTCTACGGTTTCATTGACCAATCAGAGACGTTTTTACTTTTCTACGGTTTCATTGACCAATCAGAGACGTTTTTACTTTTCTACGGTTTCATTGACCAATCAGAGACGTTTTTACTTTTCTACGGTTTCATTGACCAATCAGAGACGTTTTTACTTTTCTACGGTTTCATTGACCAATCAGAGACGTTTTTACTTTTCTACGGTTTCATTGACCAATCAGAGACGTTTTTACTTTTCTAAGGTTTAATTGACCAAACAGAGACGTTTTTACTTTTCTACGGTTTCATTGACCAATCAGAGACGTTTTTACTTTTCTACGGTTTCATTGACCAATCAGAGACGTTTTTACTTTTCTACGGTTTCATTGACCAATCAGAGACGTTTTTACTTTTCTACAGTTTCATTGACCAATCAGACTTTTTTACTTTTCTACGGTTTCATTGACCAATCATAGACGTTTTTATTTTTCTACGGTTTTATTGACCAATCATAGACGTTTTTATTTTTCTACGGTTTTATTGATCAATCAGAGACTTTTTTTTTTTTTTTTACTTTTCTGTGGTTTCATGGACCAATCAGAGAAGTTATTACTTTTCTACGGTTTCATTGACCAATCAGAGACGTTTTTACTTTTCTGCAGTTTCATGGACCAATCAGAGACGTTCTCACTTTTCCATAGTTTCATGGACCAATCAGAGACGTTCTCACTTTTCCATAGTTTTATGGACCAAGCAGAGACTTCTTTACTTTTCTACGGTTTCATTAACCAATCAGAGACTCTTTTACTTTTCTAACAGATTTTCTCAATTTCCTCTTAATCGTGTGACGTGAGATCCAGTTCATTATTGCAAGGGAATTAAGTGTTTTTGTTTATGCCTGTGAGATATCTGTTGATATAAAAAACTATGAGAACAATAAATAGAGATAAAGTGTCATAGAACGCAGGCATCTCCCGTTCTTTTATTCCTCCACTACATTAATTTTCTTTTTGTTGACAAAGTTAAATTCAACATTAATCTTTTTTTGGGGGGACTAAGTTAAATCTTTTAACATATTTTTTTTTTTCTTTTTGGTGACGAAGTTCAATTTTTATCATTATTTTTGGGGGGAACTAAGATCAATTTTTAACATTAATATTTTTTGGGGGACTAAGTTCAATTTGTTTCGACATCAAGTTTTTGCTGACAAAGTTATATATTTTAACATTTTTTTGTTACTAAGTTAAATCTTTTAACATTAATTTCTTTGGTGACTAAGTTCAATTTTTTTACATCATTTTTTTTTTCTTTCCTTGACTACTTTCAATTTTCTATAATTCCGCAATAACAGCCATTTCCTATCCAGACTTGTACAAATGAGTTAAAAAATACAACTCCGTATCGCATACATGGATTCATACATAAATCACTGGACATTTTCCATTCACTTCTTTCGCCAAAAGTAACTTTTATTGCGAATCTATGCTTTCATTAAAATCATCTTTTTTATTCATGCTGGTCAAATGCTAAAAGATTAACAATAGTGAATAAAAATCTAGTTGGAATGAAAGCAGGAACTCGTTTTAAAAAAATGGTTTTATAAAATAATGATTTGAAAAAAGTAAATTGGAAAGCATCAGCGATAAATATGTCAAATGAGAGAGAGAGAGAGAGAGAGAGAGAGAGAGAGAGAGAGAGAGAGAGAGAGAGAGAGAGAGAGAGAGAGAGGAGAGAGAGGAGACCTTAAGATGTGATCAAATATAGACATACTGAAGTAAAACGAACCTTGGAAAAAGAGATTGTCCAATCATTTACGTCTGCCAAAGAGTGACAAGAAGAGGAGAGGAAGCAGAGGAAGCGGTAAAGAAAAAAAGAATTAATACCAGGAAAATGAAGAGTGAAAGATGAAGGTAACCGGAAAAGGGTTGAGAGGGATAAGGTGTTACAGAAAGAAAAATACAAGGAAAGTTAGAGAAGGTGAAGGGTTAATAAGAAATGGACGGCAAGAAAAAGTGGGGAGGGAGGGAAGACGAATTGAGGGCGAAGGAATAGCAAGAATTAAGAAGTGAGAAAGAGGATATAGCAAGAATTAAGACGTGAGAAAGAGGATATAGCAAGAATTAAAACGTGAGAATGAGGATACAAGTCAGTTAAGGAAGAGGAAAAAAAGTATTACCTGAATGATGTACTTTAGCGTTACCGCAACTATGGTCGACGAATGATGGAATAGGGATACGATGAGGGACGAAAAAGGGAATGATGGTGGGATGAATAAAGTAAGAGAAGATAATGTAGAAGTGATAATGTAGAAGTAGGAAAAAGATGAAGCGAGAAAAATGAAGTAAGAGGAGCAAATGTAGCAGTAGGGAAGAGATAAGGTGAGAAGAATAAAGAGAAGTGAATATAGAAGTAGGGAAAAGATGAGGTGAGAAGAATGAAGAGAAGCGAATATAGAAGTAGGGAAGAGATGTGGTGAGAAGAATGAAAAGAAACGAATATCGAAGTAAGGAAAAGATGAGGTAAGAAGAATGAAGAGAAGCGAATAAAGAAGTAGGGAAAAGATAAGGTGAGAAGAATGAAGAGAAGCGAATAAAGAAGTAGGGAAAAGATGAGGTGAGAAGAATGAAGAGGGGCGAATAAAGAAGTAGGGAAAAAATTAAGTTGAGAGAACAAGAAAGAATAATAAGCGAGAGGAAAGTGAGTAACCAAAATTATGAGACCAACAAGTGAGCAGACAAATAAAGCCCCGAATGACAAAGAGAGAAGAGAAAGGGAGAGAGGGAGAGGGAGAGGGAGAGAAAGGGGGAGAGGGATAAGGAGCCCCAGTGGCGGTGATGTGGTGATCTGAAGATACGAACCGTCCGGATAAGCGAGAATTTTCCGGACGAAATTGAGAAACCGCCAGAGTGTTTGCCTCGCTAAGAGCCACGAACGAATTTAAGAAAAAGCTTCTTGAGCTAATATCGCATTTCGAGGGGGGGGGGAGATCAGACGCTCTGATACCTGGGGCCCGAGAGATTACATTGCTCCTTTCCTTCTGATCTTACTGATTACATCTCACTATCACTCTCTTTTGGGCTCTCCCTATCAGTCTCTTAAACTCTTCCACTATCTATCTCTCCTGCATCTAACTATCACTCTCTTTTGGGCTTTCTCTGTCAGCCTCTTCAACTCCTTCACTAGCTATTTCTCTTGCATCTCTCTCTCACTTTCTTTTGGGCTCTCCCTATCAGCCTCTTAACTCCTTCACTATCTATCTCTCTTGCATCTCACTATCATCTCTATTCCCCTAATAGAATTTCTTTAGGGCCCCAAAAGGGAAAATAGCTCAGTGAGGAAAGAAAATAAGGATGTATACTAACACAAAAATAAACAAATCTATTATATATATACTATAAACACTTTAAAATAACAAGAGGAAGAGAGATAAAATAGAATAATGTGCTCTAGTGCAACCTTAATGTTCGTATAGACTCGAGAATCAGTTTTCACTAATTTCTTTAATATGCAATGAAATCATAAAAACAGGTGAATGTAATGCTCTTCATATAATACATACATTTTTTTTTTTTATAAAAATGAAATGCAAGGTTTCGAAATCGTAAATGGCTAGGTACTCTAAATACCAGTCGGTCAACAGCGTATCTTCAAAATACAGATTAGTTTCATAATATACTGTAGTGCCAAATTCATGGCATATATGAAATATTTTGAAATTGAACTTTATAATAGAACTGTCCATTAAATACAGTTGGAAAAAATCTCTAAGCACATTCCTATTGTACACCAACTACATGATAACAGATCCTGTTATAACTATAAAATTACACCCTCAACCTATTTATCTATTAGAGAAAATTTCAAACACTGGCCATTCATGATATTACACGAGATATCTATTTTTCATCTTATTATTGCAAAGGAATTATGACTGGCTTAAATTCTCTGGAATCAAAGTACAGTAATTTTAAACATTCATCACTCGAAAATAAAGTTCTCATCCCCTTATATAAAAATCTTAAATAAATTTATTGCACATCATAACATACTCTGTACTGTCTGGAATATATGTGTGATAACAATAATCTATCATAAAAAAAAATTAAGGAAAAAGTTGCAGAAATCATCAGGACTTTTTTAAATAAAATACTCCTACAATACAGTTAAAATGTTTAAATGTTATAGAAAAAGCTTTGAAATATGCTGTATATCATTATTTACCTATGAATTTATAGTTAATTTCTATTCTTATATTTATGATTAAATGTTACAGAAAACGCTTTGAAATATACTGGATATCATTATTCATCTCTGAACTTATATTCTGTTTATTCATATTCTTATATGAATCGCACACAAGACTTTTCCCAAAATACAAATAGTTTTCGTTATAATTTTGCCATTTCATTCTGATAAAGCAAACATATTTTCATTTACATTTATATTTATACATATATAATATATCGATATATATATATATATATATATATATATATATATATATATATATATATATATATATACATACATACATACATACATAAACACACACACACACACATATATATATATATATATATATATATATATATATATATATATATATATATATATATATATAATGCGTGTGTGTGTACCGATTCTCCTCTTAATTGGTTGAATAGAGACTTTCGTCTATTAGATTTCTTATTTTTTATCTACATAATTCTACCCATCATTTACATTCAGATCTTCCCAGACTGTACCATCCAGAACGTAGTAATAGGTATGCAGTCAAATATAATAGTCGTGCCTTCTCGAGCATGAGACTCCATAATACACAGTGATGAAGAAGTTTTATTCCAGCTGTGACCAATTTCTGGAAAGGTAGTAAGTTTGCCCGGGCACCAGCCACTCGTTGAGATACTACGGCTGGAGAGTTGTGGGGTCCTTTGACTGGCCAGACTGTATTACACTGTTTCCTTCTTCCTGGTTACAGTTCATTTTCCCTGTTGTCTACACGTACACCGAACAGTCTGCCGTATTCTTTACAGATTCTCCTCTGTCCTCAAACAAGTGAAAACACTGTGATTACCAAACAATTCTTCTTCACCCAAGGGGTCAATTACTGCACTGTAATTGGTCAGTGGTCACTTTCTCTAGTCTTGGGTAGTGCCATAGCCTCTGTACCATGGTCTTCCACTGTATTGGGTTAGAGTTCTCATGCTTGAGGGTACACTCGGGCACACTATTCTATCTTATTTCTCTTCCTCTTGTTTTGTTGAAAGTTTTTATAGTTTATTTAGGAAATATTTATTTTAATGGTGTTACTGTTCTTAAGATATTTTATTTATCCTTATTTACTTTCCTCACTGGGCTATTTTCCCTGTTGGAGCCCCTGGGCTTGTAGCATCCTGCTTTTCCAACTAGGGTTATAGCATAGCAAGTAATAATAATAATAATAATAATAATAATAATAATAATAATAACAATAACTATAATAATAATAATAATAATAATAATAATAATAATAATAACAATAACTATAATAATAATAATAATAATAATAATAATAATAATAATAATAATACTAAAAATAATAATAATAATAATAATAATAATAATAATAATAATCAGGTGGTTGAATCGGTAGAGCTTCAAAAGTTCAAACGTGCAGCAGATGTTTTTATGATGAACAGGCTGACATAAGTCTTTTTAGTTTATAAATGAAAGATCAGTTTTACTGTTGTTACCGTTCATAAAATATTTTATTCTAATCGCTCATTACTTCTCATATTGTTTATTTATTTCATTATTTTCTTTCCTCACTGGGCTATTTTTCTCTGTTAGAGCCCTTGGGCTTATATCATCCTGCTTTTCCGACTAGGGTTGCAGCTTAGCTAGTGATAATAATAATAATAATAATAATAATAATAATAATACATATAATAATAATAATAATAATAATAATAGGCAGCATATAACTGTATAAGCACACACAAAGCTTACATGCAAACACGAACACACACACACATATATATATATAAATATATATATATATATATATATATATATATATATATATGTGTGTGTGTGTGTGTGTGCATGCATACATACATACATACATACATAAACACGCACGGCAGGTCACGAATGTTCAAACCAAATAGTTGCCTCAAATCAATGAAGATCGTTTAGTCGAGAGAACTTTTCTAAGCCCACTTTTCCTTTCCAAAAAAACCCAGAAAAAAATAAAATAACTATATTTAAAGCCATCTGCCCCACCGGGACTTTTAATATGGATAAAAGATTTCACTTACATTACTCAACCAGTTGCAAATACCTGCTAAAGTCGGCTGCAACCATTTGTTACGAACTATCATTACCGCAAGTATCCGATCCTGATCTGAAACAAGTTACATCGCCATTCGATAACGAGAAGAAAAACCCACATGACCCGGGCTGGAATACCATCAATAAATCCCAAATTACTTTAATTATAAACATTTTACGACCACCAAATCATGGGATTTCTCCATCTTCCTCCGACGACGAATTTCTGTTATTTTCATAGTCATTATCCACATAAATATAGGACTTACTTTTCTAATTCCCTTAAAACATTCTTTACCGAAGAAAGTCATGAAACCTCAATTATCTGAACGCCTCGACTGAGGCACTCATAATATTCGTTATAATGCGGTCAGGGCAAACCTCAATTGCCCGATCACCTCGC
>NC_090729.1:181839171-181859171 GCF_036898095.1 Palaemon carinicauda | reverse complement strand
TTGAATTTCATTAGGATTTTTTATCCACCTTTATTATTATTATTACTATTATTATTATTATTATTATTATTATTATTAGTAGTAGTAGTAGTAGTAGTAGTAGTAGTAGTAGTAGTAGTAGTAGTAGTAGTATTACTAGCCAAGCTACAACCCTAGTTGGAAAAGCAAGATGCTATAAGCTCCAATAGGGAAAAATAGCCCAGTGAGGAAAGGAAATAAGGAAATAAATAAATGATGAGAACAAATTAAAGGGAATAACAACAGTTAAAGCCTTCACATTATAGGGAAGGAAAGAACAGAGTCAGTAGTCCTATTGTGAAGTGAGGAATACGAGATGATAATAATAATAATAATAATATTAATAATAATAATAATAATAATAATAATAATAATAATAATAATAATAATAATAATGATAATAATAAACATGCCATTTCAAATGTAATTCAAAATTGCTTCGTTGACTAAAAAACAATGTTTCCACCTCGTCATTTTTTTCTTTTGGAAAGATTTTCTAAATCTCACTAATACTGTTCCATAAACTTCATTAGTCAATAGAAGATGCTCTCTATTTATCCCTTTATCAAGAAGTAAATAAATGAAAGAGAGAATGAACGAAAGATAAAGAAACACCTAAATAAATAAACGGTAGATAAACATGCATTGCAACATCAATGTCAACACCCCTCAAAGAACGATGTGTACATAAACTAAAAATAAGGAACACGAGTGATGACGAGACGATAAAAATGTAAAATGTTAATTTGTGAATATGTTATAGACACAATATAAATACAAAATTATCAGTGAAACTACAAATACTAAAATGAGATATTTCCACCCTAGGATGAATGCTTAAATGAAAAAGTCGTGGATATAAAAACTATGGTGCGATAATTCATTTCAGAAGAACACATGATTGAAGATTACAAAAGGTGTAATATTTTAATCACTAGTGAACGCTACCCGTCAAAAATGAAGGCTACATATTTAGATAGATATGCACACATGCACCTCCATCTCACCAAGGTATGGCTACTCCCCCCTCAACCCGAGGGACAATGGGGAGGGCTGAGCATGATCGAAAAGTATATATATATGTGTGTGTGTGTGTGTACTGTATATATATAAAACCAAAATTGCTCTTTTATTATCTAGGAGAGATTATTATCATCATCATTACAACATTAATGATGTTATTGTTACTCATAATTAGCAGATATTCTCATAGAAACTAAATATTGCATGAATATTGTTCTACACTTGTCACTACTCAAACTTCTCCTATATAAAGATATGACTATTCTTCTATTCTGAAGATATTGTGATAGGATATAAAGTAACAGGAGTGAATAACCGAATTAGCAGAAATATATATATCACGAACGCACGATAAGATATGGATACACAGGTATGTACGATAATCTTTTATAAAATAAAAATATTCCATGAAGATATTTTAATTGCAAATTAAAATCGAGTCAGTCATTCAAACTGAATACAATTATTTTTTTTTTTTTTGCAAAAACAAAATGTAAAATAAATAAATAAAAATTAATTGTTCATGAAAAACAGCAGATTCAATGCCAAATTAAAACTAAAAAAAAAATCGACCAATCAAAAATAAAAATAAAAAAAAAACATTTATAATTTTCTCTAAAAAAGAAAATAAAAAAAACTCAAGTTTACACGATACCGTCGTAGCCAAATAAATAAAAAAATATTTCTCACGAAAGCAGCAGATTTAATGCCAAATCAAAACTAACATAAAAAAAACTCCACCAATCAAAAAAAAAAGTAATGAAACCATTATAATTTTCTTTAAAGAAAGAAATAAAAAACTCAAGTTTACACGATACCGTCGTAGCATGTAGCATATAAAAGCAGTGAATTTAATATATGCGGGAAGATCGGTACCGCCGGCTGGGAACCACAAGCACAAAGTATCATCAAATTGAAACTGTTGTCCATTATTTTGCTCTCACCGAAATTCATTAACTCTGTATCTTGCAGTTTAGGGCATTTTTTTAGCCATGCATTGGTCTAATTAATCTGAAGAACATTTTCAGAAGTATTTTGGTGAAGTGCAGTAAAGTTTACTTCGTTTTATTAGATATTGGTTAAATCATATGTATAACACGATAGTTTGTTCCAGGTATTTATTATTATTATTATTATTATTATTATTATTATTATTATTATTATTATTATTATTATTATCATTATTATTATTATTAGCTAAGCTACAATCCTAATTGGTAAAGCAGGATGCTATAAGCTCAAGGGCTCCAACAGGAAAAAGTAGCCCAGTGAGGAAAGGAAATAAGGATGCAAATAAACTACAAGAGAAGCATTGAACAATTAAGAAAAATATTTTAAGAACACTAACTCAAAAGCAAATAAACTTAGAGAAAGTTGCTAATCTAGCGAAGAAGATTGAATCAATTTAGTTAACACTTCAAATACTGATGGAACAATCGAGAAGGAGAATTCTGAAGAGAAAGGGAGAAAAGGCCCTAAGATGAATTATCCTACGATGGAGAGATGAAAGATATTTGTCAAGGGGGTAAATGAAAGTATATTTAGATCAAGTCTCGTGATATAATTGGAATAATGGGAAAAATATTTTCTAATTTTTTAGATGTACTTAACACTTTTCTTTATTACTAATCTTTGTATGGTGAACTTACTGATTAATCGAAATTCTTCCTAAAATAATCATCATTTGGGAAGCTTAGTGTATTTCTACACCAGATCCTCATTATTTGTCTAGGATTCCTATATTTTTTTTTCTTTTTTTTTTTTTTTACCAATTCTGACAGATTTATCTAGATAATGCTCTATCTACCTAGTCCCAGAGTTCGTCACTCTTCACATATTCGCATCCTTTTGATTATCTGAATTTAATTCGAATCTTTTAATTTGGTCTATACTCCAATTAGACTACTAACTACATATTTCAGGTACGCTCGTTGCTTCATCTCAATCTTAACTATAATTACCTAGATATTACCATAAGTTCTTAAAACACTTACCGGCAGAAGTTTCATCAATAAACAAGGTAAATGAGCCAATATTATACTCCAAGGTCTTGTTGAAAATAAAACCTTATGGTAAAGCGGAACGCTTTTTTAAACAATTTACCATTTCTTCCGTTAAGAAAATAAAAAGGCAAACTTCTCTTGCTATTATTCGACTCTTAAAATACCGAACCAAATAAATTAAATCGTTATCTTTATAGTGAAAATATTTACCTTATTGTGTATTCAGTCAAAATAGGGAAATTGAGCGCTCCCATTGAAGAAGTTAATTACATACCCTTTCCAAGTGGATCAAAATTTGCGTCTTTATATAATTCAGCAAAACATAATCTACAAAATACATCATATAGGGCGCTGTCCTGCTAACTAAGACACTGTCCTGCTAGTATCTAGGACACTGTCCTGCTACCTAGGACACTGTCCTGCTACCTAAGGCATTGTCACTGTCCCTCGCCTCTGCCCTTCATGAGTGGCCTTTAAACCTACAGTTTATCTTCGTG
The DNA here is from genome assembly GCF_036898095.1 of Palaemon carinicauda. NCBI lineage: Eukaryota > Metazoa > Arthropoda > Malacostraca > Decapoda > Palaemonidae > Palaemon > Palaemon carinicauda. The sequence continues at coordinate 181,855,630 of NC_090729.1, read as the reverse complement.
AGAGCGTATGCTCTATACGAAATATAGATCAAGACACAAGTATTGCAAATTAATGTTTTATTAGTGAAATGGGAAAAAAATATAAATTACTTGCAAGAAAAGCAGTTCATATCTATCATTGGCATACCCCACTGTTGAAGATTTTTGTTTACATCGCCAAATGTATTAAAGGTGAACGTGATACATGAAATAATTTTAATGAGATGAGCAAATAAAATATATTGATATCAAAAGAACTGACCAATGGTGGAATGATTCGATAGACCTTCAAAAGTGCAAACTTGCAGCATATGTTTTTATGTTAAACAGGTTGACATTAGTCTTTTTATAGTTTATATATGAGAGTTTGTTTTACTGTTGTTACCGTTCTTGAAATATTTTATTCTAATTGCTCATTACTTCTCATATAGTTTATTAATTTCCTTATTTCCTTTCCTCACTGGACTATTTTCCCTGTTGGAGCCCTTGGGCTAGCTTATAGCATCCTGCTTTTCCAACTAGGGTTGTAGCTTATATTATTATAATAATAATAATAATAATAATAATAATAATAATAATAATAAATTAATAATAATAATAATAGCAATAATAATAATAATAATAATAATAATAATAATAATAATAACACTAACAATAATGATAATAATAATAATAATAATCATAATAATAATAATTAATGAATAATAATAATTATGATAATATAATAATAATTATAACTATAATAATAATAATAATAATAATATGATAATCATAATAATAATAACGATAATAAAAATATAAATAACAACAACAACAACAATAATAACGGAATCTGTTTAGCAACGCATTTCGAAGCTCTTACAACCTCCAAACTCTTAAATCCCAAATAAACTCATCCCCCAAAAAACAAATCTATTCACCCACTCCCCTTCATTAAAAAAAAATCGCGATAAATTGGAAGAAAACTATAGTGCCATTTTACCTTTGAGTAACCGGAGAGAGCCACAAAGGGCCAATGCCTCTCCCCCATCGACATCATATGAGGATCGGTAGCAAAGTATTTTCACCTGTACGTGCTAATTAAATTCTTTGTATACCTGTGTCATGGGATACCTTTTGCAGCGCTAATTTGCCTCATTATAATTTGACGTGCGGACGAGCGCGTGATGTCGTTTTATCTCCCTTAGCTCCGGACAAAGTCAGATCAAAATGCGAGTGCAGTTCGTTATTGCAGGTAAGTGCGCTTTTGATTTGGCTGCCGATGGGATTGGGCGGGCGGGCGGGCGGGCGGGCGGGCGGGCGGGCGGGTGCTCGCCTCTCCCCGTATTCTGTAACAGGGCGTGATTTCTCTCTCTCTCTCTCTCTCTCTCTCTCTCTCTCTCTCTCTCTCTCTCTCTGTCCAGATTAAAACAGAAATTTCTCTTCCTTTGGCATACCAGTAGATCCCTTTTTTCTCTCTCTCTCTCTCTCTCTCTCTCTCTCTCTCTCTCTCTCTCTCTCTCTCTCTCTCTCTCTCTCTCTCTCTCTCTCTCTCTCTCTCTTTAAAAGATATCTCATATAGTAATGATGATTTAAGAATTAAAAAACACATACATATATATCTTTTAAGTGCAAATAAAATTATAAAAAATAATAAATCTATCATTCGCATATATCTAAATACAACATCGATGTATCCAGACAGCCAGAATACAATACAAGCCCTTTTCTTGATAGATAAAATAAAATCAATATAATTTTCCTAATGAATCATTTACATAGAGCAAATAAGAGTAATCTGGGTAAAGGAATAAAGATGAGTTTTGTCAGTAATGAACTCATGGCAATTGTAGCGGTACAAAGTCCCAGGTATATTATCTCGCTCCCTCTTTCTGCATACATACATAGATACATACACAAAGACATACATACATACTCTCATGTTCACACATACAATGAATAATGAATATTCGTACTTAGGACAGACAGTCAGTGTTCCCCCCCAAGACACGAGACCTAAATTATAAGAAGGATAAGCAAGGGATGGAGAGTATTTGGTAACAAAAAGAGATTATGAAAAGAAAAATGCCTTTTTCTCTAAAAATAAAAGTACTCAATGAGATAGTCCTATCAGTATTAACTTACGCATCAGAAATCTGAAGCCTTACTAAAGCCTTAGAACATAAGCTAGTTACAACTCAAAGCGCTATGGAAAGAATAATGATGGGAATAACACAGACAGAAAAAGAGCAACATGGATACGAAAGCAAATTAAAGTAGGGGATATTCTAACAACTAGGAAGATAAAGAAACGGACATGGGTAGGACATATAATGAGAATGACAAAAAATAGATTGACATTAAGAATAACGGAATAGGTACCTAAAGAGTGCAAAACAAACAAGGGAAGGAAGAGATGACGATGGATTGACGAACAAAGAAAGTTTGCAGGCGTGGACTGGCACAAAAAGACCATAACCAGACGCAAATGTAAGGACATGTCTGAGGCGTTTGCTCTGCAGTGGACTAGTAACGGCTGATGATTTTATATATATATATATATATATATATATATATATATATATATATATATATATATATATATATATATATATACATATATATATAAATATATATATATATATATATATATATATATATATATATATATATATATATATATGTGTGTGTGTGTGTGTGTGTGTGTGTGCGCCTGTGTGTGCTAGTGTGCTTGTGTAAATTTATTAGCATGACATAAGATAAACATAGAATGAAACAATAGATATACAAATGAAACTAATGAAGACCAAATATCAGGAATGCTCGCTTAGTTTTCACCAATTCCTCATAAAATGAACCATTCCGTATAAATGGCAAAAGCTCTTAAAATGTTTCGAATTAATTTGCGATTAATTTTCCTTTTCGTACTCAAATGTATTTTTTCTAGTTAATAGAGGTTTCATTTTCAATAAGTTTAAAGTACATAAAAAATTAATTGTTTTAGGGTTGTTGTGGCCTGATTGGTAACGTCTCTGCCTGGTGATTGCCAGTCGGAGGTTTGAGTCCCACTCAGTCTCGTTAGTATCATTAGTGTCTGCAACCTTACCATCCTTGTGAGCTAAGCTTGGGGGGTGGGGGTTTGAAGGAGCCTATAGGTTTTCTGCCGAGTCATCAGCAGCCATTGCCTGGCCCTCCTTGGTCCTAGCTTGGGTGGAGAGAGGGCTTAGGCGCTGATCATATGTAATATGGTCAGTCTCTATGGCATTGTCCTACTTGATAGGGCAAGGTCAGTGTCTCTTACCTCTGCTATTCATGAGCGGCCTTCAAACCTTTAAATTCATAGTTTTTTCAAGATAGTACTGCTGTTGAAATTCGCTCCTTCCTATATTAAACCCAAGTTTGATTCTGGTTCAGGCGAGCGGGGAAATTATGACATTGGGGAAAATTCGAGAGAATTTCTGTGATACGACGTGGTTAGGACTCCGTTCTGGAACAGACCACTATTTAAATGACTTACAGCTCCGAGCACAGTACAAGACCTTTCATTTGCAGCCGCAAAGGTTGTCTGTTCCAAAATTTGTTCTCTGCTGTTCTTGCCAAACTTCGGCAACCTTTTAAAGTAGAACTATAGATAAAAACTAAAATATTTATTCTATTTATGATATCGACTGATAGACTGTATTAGAGTTTTCAATCAATCAATCTGGAATAGAAATTGAATAACGCTGTTCGTGAACAATAGTTAAAAACCAAAAACATTTATTCAATTTCTGTTACCAATTGATCGATTGATTTTGGAGTTTTAGAACAATCAAATGGCAACAGAAATTGAATAATGTTTTTCGTAAAACAATAGCTAACAACGAATAAAATTCATTAAAATTCTTTTGCCGATTGATATAACAATACAATAGCTAACAACGAATAAAATTTATTCAATTTCTTTTGCCGATTGATATATCAATTTGGAGTTTTCGATCAATCAAATGGCTACAGAAATTTTATAAATATTTTTCGTAGATCAATAGATAAAAACGATAGACATTCAAATTCCGTTGTCAATTGGTTGATGGAAAAATCCAAAATCAATCAGTCAACCGCCAAAATAAAATTAATAAAAAAAAATTTACCTATCACTCTACCTTAAAATACCCAATAAATCTATGATTCTTGATATAAATCGTGTTGTTTTATTATCTGTAACTATTCGTAAGTTATCATATATGTAACTTCTCTCCGAAACCAAGACATGCAAATTGACCATAATTCCAGTTATATCTGCTAATTTACAATTAGCCACAAGCTATAATAATGAGCTTAGTTTATATATGGCTTTTACCTTGATGATTTTACCTTCGGTAAAGGGATTGGCCAGATTTTGGTTTAAGTACCACCATCGATTATATATTCATTAAGATTGTTCAACAGATTTCTTGTCTTTTCGGCCAAACTTTATAATTGTAAACTATTTTAATTCTTATTCAGAGAGAGAGAGAGAGAGAGAGAGAGAGAGAGAGAGAGAGAGAGAGAGAGAGAGAGAGAGAGAGAGAGAGAGAGAGAGAGAGAGAGAATGGTGTGTGTTTTACAAGGAGTTACAAGGATTTTGGATGTCTCAGACTTCTTGATCCATCCACGTAGACTCCACTTGCTCTTTGGTAGAGCGACTTAGTTCAAGCATTTAGAGAGTCCTTATGATCTATCTAACTTATACTTCAACTCGTTTACCGTGATACAATTTTCTAGATCTGCTGGAAATCTATTCCAAGTATTTGCTATTTTGTATGTAAAGAAATTGCCATATAGACTGTTGTATATTTTCAATTCCAGAGAGAGAGAGAGAGAGAGAGAGAGAGAGAGAGAGAGAGAGAGTATGAAAACAGAATATAAACTAAAATTTCAGGGGAAAGTGAAAAGACTTGTTTGCTCCTTTCACTGAAATATTTACTAACAATGCCCCAGAGAATACAGTCCCGACGCGACATCGTAAAATTACTATCTTTTTATCAATATGAAATTTACAATAGAAGGAGAAGTTATCAATATAAGATTTGGAATAAAGCGAAGTTTGTTTATATATCAACAAAGTAAAAGCCTCGGGTAAAACTACCCTTCTGCATCCGCGAGATTATCCTGGTTTGTGTTTTACATATGACTATTGCTCCTTTTCGAGACCCAATTTTATTATTTTGTTTTTTTTCAACTAATTTTTGGTATTAACTACAATCAGATCACAAATATAATAATAAAAAACTTGGCAATTAGTTGAAAATCTCTCTCTCTCTCTCTCTCTCTCTCTCTCTCTCTCTCTCTCTCTCTCTCTCTCTCTGCATACCTACATTCTGAATATACAACAACAACAAACGCAGCTCTTTCTAGTCCATTGCAGGACAAGGGCCTCAGACATGCTCTTAGTCATGTCAGTGGTTTAGCCATTTTCATCTCCCCACTGGCCACTGCAGATTGGTGATGGTGGGAGACTTTAATCTTAGCGCTCACACCAAACCAACCTAGTATAGGTGGTCTTTATTAGTACAACTTTGCTGATCATGGCGATACACAAACCGTTTCACAATGTGAAGGTATCCCCACTTATAATAATATATATATATATATATATATATATATATATATATATATATATATATATATATATATATATATATATATATATATATATATATATATATATATATATATATATATATATATATATATATAATATATATATATGTATATATATATATATATACATACTTAGAAATATATACAGTATGTATATGTGTATATATGTATATATATACATATAAATACATATACATGTATATGTATAGGTATATGTATATGCATATATATATATATATATATATATATATATATAAATATATATATATATATATATATATATATATATATATATATATTATATATATATATATATATATATATATATATATATATATATATATACATACACACAGTTATTCTATGCTTTTTACGAGTATCTTTCAAACGAATAATGCTTCTTTATTTAGCTTTTCTTCTCGCCTTCATCTCTCTCATAACTGGTTACTATGCTGCGACTAAATTTAGCTAAAAGGCTGACCATCCCACTCTGCAATTTACGAGTGGCTATTCCTTCTACATTTAGAGAGTTAAAAGTATAAGAGAGAATAGCTGGTGTGGGATGTGAAGGAAAGGAACGTAAAGCATTATTTATAAAGTATATGGGCAAGAGAATATCTCGCCAACATTAAAGCAGTTGCGTCGTTCATGTAAACATACACAATAGATCCACTGTTACATAAAAAAATAAACGTTCGTCGATAAATATATTTTTTAATGTATGTGAATGTAAAGTGATATATATATATATATATATATATATATATATATATATATATATATATATATATATATATATATATACACATAAATTTATATATATATATATATATATATATATATATGTGTGTGTGTGTGTGTGTGTATGTGTATGCAAGGCTGTATATTCATATAGAAAATATACAAATACAATATACACACAAAACATAATTGTGTGTGCATAATTCATCTGCAACACATTTATACCAAGAAGTTCTTTTATATATAACGTCATAGGTAACAGGATAACTTTTTTCTGTTACTCATAAAACAGTTAAACCCTCTTATATAAGCATGGATGTTTCATTTGTAATAAGTTTCTGCACCAAAAAATTATTCCCAGTTTAAATTTCAGGTTTTGAATTCTAAAAATTCTATCACTTAGAAACAATTTTTTCGGTTATCTTTTCACTGTCATACTTTTAAAAAATCAAACCTTTATCAATCACTTTAAATAGAGTAAGGACTACAGTACAATATACAAATTCACATATGATATCCTTTTCCCCACTGCTATTATCTATATTTTCTACTCGCAATAAGAACTTCGTCCAAATATCTCATTTCGAATGGTTTCTTAAATCTTCAATAATTTCATATTCGAAAATACCTTCTTAATTACCATTACCTATGTGGTAACATCCCTGACTGATGATCGCCACACAGGGTTCGAGTCCCGCTCAAACTTGTTAGTTCCTTTCGTTGCTGCATCCTCACCATCCTTGAGAGCTAAGGATGGGGGTTTGGGGGGAGCCTATGGGTCTACCTGCTGAGTGATCAGCAGCCATTGCCTGGCTCTTCCTGGTCCCAGCTTGGATGAAGAGGGGGCTTGGGCGCTGATCATATGTATATATGGTCAGTCTCTAGGGCATTGTCCTGCTTGCTAGAGTAATGTCACTCCCACTAGCCAATGCCATTCATGAGCAGTTTTTAAACCTTTAAACCTTAAAAAGCTTATTTGTACAACTGCAAAGAACTATACTCTATTTTTTATAGCGGTGCATATTTGCACTTGACTCACAGGGGTGCCCTTTTAGCTCGGAAAGGTTCCTGATACCTGATTGGTCGGAAGTATTTTTGTCCGAACACCTTCATTGTTCTCGAATGATTACCAAGTAATATGAATCGAAACTTATTTATTAATCTATATTTCTCCATTATATATATATATATGTTTTGTCAATAAACAATGTGAAAGAATAAATATATTACAAAGAATCGTCTTGGTAAGTCTAAATTTAATAACACAATCCGCCGAAGTCAACGACAGCAGCTGGTTTTCGGATGCACGCTTTGTAATTTTGTAATTTTTCACATATTTTAACACAAATTTGGATAAATTACACTCAGCATAAGTTAAACATGTTATTATAAACTTTCTTTGAATACCAGAACTTACCAAAAACATGGAATTAATAAAACCCGATATTTGTGAAAACTTATGGAGGTAAAAGAACAGCCTCTAGCGGCCTGGCGGAAAAAAAACGATCCCTTCTGACTCGTAGATGCAGTTTGTTTTTTTCTTTCGTAATATAGTTCGGCCTATTCCTTTCAGTTTAGATAGTCTTAAATTGTTTCTCTTCGTATTATTTTGCTTAGTATTTTCCCACATTCCTGTTCCTCACCGAATATCTATCTATTTTCCCCGATATCCCTTCTTTCATATATGGGATATCCACACTACGATTCCTTATTTCTTATCTTCTGTCGAAAGTGATGGCTTGAAGGGAAGCGCGTGCTAGTCTCATTAAAATAGTGTAGAGGCGGGAATAAAAAAATACTATGCTTAATATCAGGTTTACAGAATAGGTTATACTTGCTACACAGCATAAAATTTATGTTGTTATTATTTACATACTTACTGACGTAAGGTGCAAAACATAAGGAATCGTAGTGCGGATATCACATAGGCCTATATGAAAGAAGGGATATCGGGGAAAATAGATAGATATTCGGTGAGGAACAGGAATGTGGGAAAATACTAAGCAAAATAATACGAAAAGAAACAATGTAAGACTATTTAAACTGAAAGGAATAAGCCGAACTATATTACGAAAGAAAAAAACAAACTGCGTCTACAACTCAGAAGGGATCGTTTTTCTGCCTGGCCGCTAGAGGCTGATCTTTTACCTCCCCATAAGTTTTCACAAATATCGGGTTTCATTAATTCCATGTTTAAAAGTTTTCACAAATATCGGGTTTTATTAATTCCATGTTTTTGGTAAGTTCTGGTATTCAAAGAAAGTTTATAATAACATGTTTAACTTATGCTGAGTGTAATCTATTCCAATTTGCGTTAAAGTATGTGAAAAATTACAAATTACAAAGCGTGCATCCGAAAACCAGCTGCTGTCGTTGACTTCGGCGGATTGTGTTATTAAATCTAGACTTACCAAGACGATTCTTTATAATATATTTATTCTTTCACATTGTTTATTGACAAAACATATATATGATGGAGAAATATAGGTTGATAAATAAGTTTCGATTCACATTACTTGGTAATCATTCGAGAACAAAGAAGGTGTTCGGACAAAAATACTTCCGACCAATCAGGTATCAGGAACATTTCCGAGCTAAAAGGGCACCCCTGTGAGTCAAGTGCAAATATGCACCGCTATAAAAAATAGACTATAGTTTATTTCTTTCCCGCTTCCTTTACGATAGATACAAAATGTTGCCTATGTTCTCAAATGTCCAACAAAACTATTTTCATCATTATCGCTTAATAATTCATGCCGACATTATTCTCTGAATAAACTACCATTAATATAAATGAACTCAGATACGCCAATCTAATGTCATTTCATCAATGTTAAACATCGACGATGTTATTTGATTTTAAATGCAATCTTCTTATGACTCCTTTTAACAAATTAAAATGAATGTTATGCACTTAAGACAACAACTTTAAATTTTGCAAAATGGTCGTTTGAATCTCAAACTAAACGGGTTTTTTTTCACAATAAAAATCTTCCCCATATAAAATTTCTATTATATATTTGGTTATCTACTTCCACGGTGAATAAACCTTTGAGAAGCAAACTATAAACGATAAAACAAACAACCTCTGATCCTATTTAGGACTACCATGCAATGTAAAGGGTTGTTAAATTACTAACTATAGACGGCCTTGGTACAGCGCAGCAGCTTATTTCTCGACCTTTTGCTCGACCTTGAATTTTACCTTTGACCTTAACATGTATTAATTGGCGTGGATTTTCATATATTCAAATATGAACCAAGTTTGAAGTCTCTGCGACAACGAATTCCAAACTTATGGCTGATTACGTGAATTGGACATTTTGCTTGACCATGACCTTGACCTTTGATCTTGACCCTCCAAAATTTAATAATTTCCAAATCTTTACATATCAGTTAATCCATGCGAGTTTCATTACGATTAAAATTGCGGTAAAAAAGCTGTTCACAAACAAACACACAACCAGGGGTTAAAACACAACCTCATTCCAACTTCGTTGGCGGAGGTAATGAACACACTAATAACCACCGAATATAAAATTTAACGCTTTATTATCAACCATATAAAAAATTGCCATCTCTGAGACACACCATCTACAGGAATCTCTGAGACACACCATTTAAAGGAATCTCTGAGACACATTCAATGGAATCCCTGAGATACTATTAACAGCAATCTCTGAGACACATTCACAGGAATCTGTGAAAAGCACTTATAGGAATCTCAGACACACACCATTTACAGGTATCTCTGAAACATAATATTTACAGGAATCTTTGAAACAAACCCTTTACAGGAATCTCTGAGACACACATTTACAGGAATCTCTGAGACAAACCACTTATAGGAATCTCAGACACACACCATTTACAGGTATCTCTGAAACATAATATTTACAGGAATCTTTGAAACAAACCATTTCCAGGAATCTCTGAGACACACATTTACAGGAATCTCCGAGACAAATCATTTATATGGATCTCAGAGAGACACTATTTACAGATATCTCTGAGACAAACGATTTACAGGAATCTGAGAAAAAACTTTTACAGGAATCTCATAGACACACATTTACAGGAATCTCAAAGACAAATCATTTATATGGATCTCAGAGAGACACCATTTACAGGTATCTGAGACAAACAATTTACAGGAATCTGAGAAATTTTTTTTACAAGAATCTCTGAGACACACATTTACAGGAATCTCAACGAGTCAAACTTGACTCCTACAGAGCTGGCTACAGGTAAACACAGCTTGAAAGGAAGACAGCTCATGTTATCTCACCTCACCCAAAGAATAAAAACAATAGAAGATGAAAAAGTTTTCTCGAACAGAATGAAATCGGTAACTAACTCTGTCATTGAAGTTAGCTTAAGTGATAAATGGCAAAGGCTGTCATTTGGATCTAAATGATTCCAGAACAAATACTTTAGAGGAGTTCAGTAAGTTTACATAGCCTATCTACTCCCCATTAAATTATATATATATATATATATATATATATATATATATATATATATATATATATATATATATATAATATATATAATATATACATATATATATATTATATATAATATATATACATATATATACATATATATATATATATATATATATATATAGAGAGAGAGAGAGAGAGAGAGAGAGAGAGAGAGAGAGAGAGAGAGAGAGAGAGAGAGAGAGAGAGAGAGAACAAGCAGACCAACAATAAAAAATCTGTGAAAGTTGTTACCATAGAAAAATAAAACAAGATAAATGTTTGAGAGATTTACATTAATTTAGAATGAACCGAAAGTCGAAACACTTTTCATACGTTTTTTCTTAAATTCCAAGGTATTCATTGTCTAATTCCAGCAACTGTCAACAGTTACTGCTTAATCTAAATGTTTTGAACAAAGCAACTACCCCACTTTGAAGGAAGAAGTTCGAAGAGTTAGTTCAATAATTAATGACACCGAGGACTTCCATAAAAGAATAACTTGCTTTGGTTCGGCAAGCTTATTTAATTGAAATAACATCACGTATATTATATGTTAATAAATGAGTGAAATGTATCCATAAGTCCGTACCGGCAATAAATATTCTATATAGAAATAGCAATAGTAAAATAGCCCGGTGAAAAAAAGACTAAATTTTCGTAAGCTTATTGCACACTAACACTAACATAGGAAACAAACAAAATAATCGGAACTCACGATTGGAAACACCATGCTTCAGCAGTGTTGCCATCTTCGAAGCTTTCTTTCCATGACGGTTGAGATTTCGTTTAACGCGTTTCTTTATCGTCAATTATCTACGCCATCCCTTTCGTACAGACAATAGTAAACTCGCGTCGGAAAGAAATGTCACACTGCGTTTTAATTATGCACATAGAAAACTCTTACGCAGTAAATAGCGGGAGAACGGGCGTAAAAATCATGAATATTACACTTAGTGAACGCTAGCCAAGGAGTGTGTGTATTTTAATTCCAGAAAACTCCACCTTACCCCCAAACAGTAAGGCTTCACAGAACTATAAACAATAAGCAACGATAATATGTAACTTGCGGCGACAATAATATATATTCACGCAAATAAAACTACACACCACTATCATTGTCGTTCCTATTGTAATTTTAGTTAACAGAAAATGAGCAAAAGGAAAGAAGTAAAATTAATTTGGAAATTAAATGACAATAAAAAAGACTTCACAACAGATTACTCATAACTACAGTTTAATATTGAATCAATGTAACGACCTAAAACAAAATCAGTAACTAGAAATAACATAAAACTAACCGAAGATATGGATCTCAGTTAGCCAAAGGTAACTCTGATCCACGAACACGGTAGATCATAGTACAAAAGTCATGTAACTAATGCTTAAGCACCACAGTTGCATGGTTATGACATAACTAGAAGGAACGGGTTCGCAAGATTCCCTGAAAAGTTCGTTAATCAGTGCATTGTTTTGTATTCATACGCGTGTTAGGAGGTCATTCTGGGACGAGATACTATTTAGGCGAACAAACTCCTTATGTATCACCATTTAGTCAGTTTGTTAGGTTGCAAAAGTTTCACTTCTACCCATGTATATGTTAAAACAACAAATGCAGCCGTTCCTAGTCCATTGCAGGACAAGATCTCAGACATAAATTCATGTCTGGGGTTTGGCCAGTTTTCATCACCATGATGGATAATGCAAGTAAATGATTTTCGTCTGATCGCACGCCTCACAGCAACCCAACCTAGTATGGGTGGCCCTGACTGGTACAGCTTTACTGAACATGATGATACACAAACCCTTCCCCACGTTAAGATTATATACATATATATATATATATATATATATATATATATATATATATATATATATATATATATATGATAAATTTTGCACATTTAGACGTGTTTTTCATGTTCAAATAAGCCATATATATTTTTGATACATTAATGTCTGGATTCTCTTAACGACCTCGGGATCAGAGCCCCAGGCGAAATCACACAAAGACAAGAGCTTGTGACCGACCGGAAATCGAACCCTGGTCGGCAAGCTTGTATAGACCAGGGTTAAAAGAATACCGGGTTAGACCGTCTCTGAGTTACTGCGCACCTTCGTGACGTCAATGGTCAGTGACTGTAGAAGAAAACGAGGAAAACAAGTTTTAGGGTCACTATAGTAGGTGTTTCCCCCATAGCACACTTTTCCTTCTTTCGTGACCGAGGAAGATAACTTTTATCTTAATCTTCAGGTACTTTATTATTTGAAGACTAGAATTTCAGTTTCTTCTTTGTTTTTCTTTATTTTTAGGTTAAGGAAATAAGAGAATTCTGTTTAAAATTTATACTTTTTTAATGAAATAAAAAAAAAAATGCAAGCTTTTATTTGGAAATTTACCATTTCTCTATTTTTCCATATTTTTGCTTTTGACTTCTCTTGCAGGAGATTTTTCTGTTCAAGATTCTTATCATAAAAAAAAAAAACATGCGACACTGTACAAATAGGGAAACAACTTTTGGTAGATTTACAAAAGGAATCATATGAGAGAGAGAGAGAGAGAGAGAGAGAGAGAGAGAGAGAGAGAGAGAGAGAGAGAGAGAGAGAGAGATTTTACATTTTGGTCTTCCTTTCTCCTTTGACTTGATCTGCAGCCATACACGGAGCAAGTAGCCATGACTCCTCAGAACCTAGAGGATTAACCAGGATTTATCTAGAGATTAACCAGGTGGCTTAAGACCGCATGGTTAAGAGAGCTTGAGTTCTTGTTGTTCTCCCGAGTAGAGTCAAATACAGACTGATGACATTTCTTAATCTGAACCCTAACCAATGCAGCCGCTCAGCGACATGCCCGAGATTGTTCTTAATTTGGTCAGAAGTGGGCTAACCCGGTATTCTTTTAACCCTGGTATAGACCAAGGCCAATAGTGACTAAACCACTTGGCCACGAAGCGGTTTAGTCAAAGTCTATACAAGCTTGCCGACCAGGGTTCGATTCCCGGCCGGTCACAAGCTCTTGTGTTTGTGTGATTTCGGCTGGGGCTCTGATCCCAAGGTCGTTAAGAGAATCCAGACATTAATGTATCAAAAATATATATGGCTTATTTGAATATATATATATATATATATATATATATATATATATATATATATATATATATATATATATGTGTGTGTGTGTGTGTGTGTGTGTGTGTGTGTACAGTATATTAAGTTAAGTGACTAATATTGAGGGATATTTTACTACAAGGGTTTATCCACGATACAGTAATTAAGAGATGAACGTGGCAGTCACGTTTGTGTTACTCTTTACGCGTCTCCAAAAGGGGTAAGGAAACATCTTTTTAAAGCATTACACTTACGTACATCACACATTCACCTCTCTTCCTTAATTTCTATCCATTATTACATAGGACCCACAGACAGACAGAGAGAGAGAGGAGAGAGAGAGAGAGAGAGAGAGAGAGAGAGAGAGAGAGAGAGAGAGAGAGAGAGAGATTATCGTCACCGGTTTCCTGTCAATTCGTATTTGTGGAATAATCCACAATAACGCAAATTCCAAGCCTCAAATGTAATTAATACCTAGCTTACATTACCCCCTTCTTTTTTCGCAAATAATAATAATAATAATAATAATAATAATAATAATGAATCCACAGTATAACAGGGTCGCTGCTAAAGTCATTTCTTTTTCTACCTATTTCATAAGCAGCTCTCCTAGGAGGACACTCCAAAATCAAGCCCTTGTTCTCTAGTCTTGGGTAGTGCCATTGCCTCTGTACCATGGTCTTCCACTGTCTTGGGTTAGAGTTCTCTTGCTTAAGGGTACACTCGGGCACACTTTTCTATTTTATTTCTCTTCCTCTTGTTTTGTTAAAATATTTCATTTTCCCTTATTTCCTTTCTAACTGGGCTATTTTCCCTGTTGGAGCCCCTGGGTTTATAGCATCCTGCTTTTCCAACTAGGGTTGTAGCTTAGCTAGTAGTGGTAGTAGTAATAATAATAATAATAATAATAATAATAATAATAGTATTCACCCGTTCCACCTCACCCATATACCTCCACACCACATCCATCCACCTGATCGGCTGACGACCTATACTTCTGCTCCCCTTCATTGTCTATAGATCTATTGGTTCCACCTCCTCTCTTTTCAATACAGGGCCATAGTATCTCATACGAGCTTCCCTAACCTCATTTACACAATATAAACCATACATTCTTATATCTTGACTCTTCTTTCACCATCCTCAGCTTGTTTGATCCCAACAGTTCCTCCTCTTTCCTCTTAAGAGCCCAGATTTCTGATAGGCCTGATAACTGTCTTCCAGATATTTATGTCAAGCGTTAATGACATTTTCTTGTCTGAAACAACTCCAGTTACTTCTCTCCATCTTCGCTATGCTTTATTTTCTCTCTACCTCCCTATTTTCTTAGTACCATCCTCCGGGGCCTGATAAATGCTAGATTAACAACATCGTCATTTGTGTTATGTTTTCGAGTAATTTCTAGAATATCACAATAAAAGTCTATCTCTCTCTGCATGTACAGTATGTATGTATGTATGTATGTATGTATTTATGTATATATATATATAATATATATATATATATATATATATATATATATATATATATATATATATATATAAATCTGTCCAGTAAACTAACTGTAAAATTTCGTCACATCAGGACAACATCAATGAAATTGTTTTAAATATTTTAACCATTATTTTTTCAGTTAGATCAAAACCTCTTAATATCAAATGCAACATTTAAATACAAATAAGAATATTAATATGACAGTTACTATAATTATTAAACAAGTAAAACAAATAAAGCACTAATGTGTGTAAGTGAATCTTGAGTAGAAATCTAGATAAAAAAAAGATTGACTTAGCATTTTGATTAATACAATAGTCGAAAACAAACACAGCCCTAACGATACATGATTAAAAATACAAAAGTTAAATTCCTAATTCAGAGAAAAAACGCTAATGTCTGAGAAAAGAAAATCCTAGCTGCCTACGAGAAAACGCTGAGAGAAAAATAAAGAGGCGAAGAAAAAAACGGAGTTTCTTTTCGGAAAGTTTACCTTTCAAACTCTAAATCTGGCATTAGTCTTCATAAATAAAGCAGGTTGCCGAAATTAAGGCTTAATGCCTGACCTTTTGCAGATAACTCTTCCCGTCTTTATTTCTCTTCTTGTCCAACTTCTCTTCTTTCTCACTTTTATCCTTTTATGTCGCTTTTTCTTTCTACTTTCTATTTTCTGTGTACTTTTTTGTTACGAATAATCTCTCGAGGTTAGTATTATTACGTACGTCTTAAGATTCTAAGATAATGACGGTGAAGGGATTATTAATGGTAGTATTTATATTTATTATTGTTAATTTGTTGTTATATACATATACATATATATATATATATATATATATATATATATATATATATATATATATATATATATTATATACATATATATATATATATATATATATATATATATATATATATATATACACACACATATATATATATTTTATATATATATATATATTATATATATTATAATATATATATTTATAAATAATATATATAATATATTATATTTATATATGTATAATACATATATATACATATATGTATATAAT
>NC_090729.1:181809025-181838671 GCF_036898095.1 Palaemon carinicauda | reverse complement strand
GGGTAATAAAAAAAGATTAAGCTATCTGATACAGCCAAGCAATCTCCTAAGAATTCAATAATCCCCTGGAATTGGAATGGCACTTGTTGTCCAAGAAGTTTTGCAATTACAGCTGCTTCAACTGATTAGTAACTATTTAGGACCCAAATTTGTGAAATGACTCTCTCTCTCTCTCTCTCTCTCTCTCTCTCTCTCTCTCTCTCTCTCTCTCTCTCTCTCTCTCTCTCTCTCTCTCTTGGTTCCTTCGTCGTTGTCTCCTTCTCTCTTTCACGAATATTAGAAGAATTATTTGATTGATTTGCCAACAATATTTTTTAATTATTCAAAATACACTATATATGTTTTAGACATATACTGTATAATACCTTCATGATACTAAAATTTCAAGTCATTTGATCAAAAACTTTTTGATTTATTGTCCCCTTAAATTATTTCTTGGCCCCAGTGTTAAATTTGTATATATTTTTTATCTATCTCTCGTGGTCTCATTTTAGTCTTTGCAAAATAAAATTTTAGATCAATTTTCAGAAGATCTCTAATTTATTACTTAGCATAAATGGAACTTAAGCATCTAATAACGTAGACATTTTAATAAGTTGGCTATGTTTCAGTTAATTTCCATCTTAAATTACTTTTATTATTATACGTTAGATCACGAATTTTCACTGAAAAAAACATAAATAAACTGTTAAGAAAACACGTAATTTTAATAGGAAATTCTCCGTAAAAAATATATTGTTCTCAGCTGTTTTTCAGTAAAATACAGGAAATCGTAATTTTTACAGTACTTTATTATTATCTTTTACGGGTTGATGACCGTAATATGACTCCTTTACATCAATATATCCAGTTTTAAAACGGTAAATGCCTGGCAACACTTATTCCAATATTTTTTATCGTTATTTTACAGCAAATTTTTAACCGAGTACAAATAAGTATTATTTCTTAATAAATAATTGATGATTTCAGAGAAGAAAATTAACAGCAGCAGACACATCAACGATAATAGCATGCATTCATTACTAAACTAGTGCTACTTTTTTTCAAATGTTTCACGGTGTGTTATCAAATACGTCCATAAGAGATAATATGTTTTGCCAGGGAAAATCGAATAACAACTTGAATGACATTATTCAAGGATATATATATATATATATATATATTATATATATATAATATATAGTTATATATATATATTATATACTCACAGTTACCCGGTTATAACATCCATTATAACCAAGTCACATCAAACATTTATTCCCTTTAGTTAAAAAACCATCGATCCCCTAAGCAGAAAGCCAAAATATAAAGGAAAAAACAATTTTTCTCATAGAGATTCTGTTTGTCCATATCCAATCCCATTAATCGAAAACTTTCTTTATTTCATGGGCTTCCTCCATCATTGTAACGTCCTAGACCGATATCAACCCAGAAATGACTTGAATGAAGCACTAGATCAGTAACTGTTTATGACAATTATATAGGGGCTCGCGCTCGTGTAATATTCAGTGAGTGATTCTTTACAAGCAGACATATAAGGGTATACACATAAATTATATATATATATATATATATATATATTATATATTATATATATATATTCCATATATATACATATATACTTACACACAGAGTATATTATAAGTATACAGTAGACATACATATACAGTAAATATGTTTATATATATATATATATATATATATATATATATATATATATATATATATATATATATATATATATTAGAGAGAGATGAGAGAGAGAGAGAGAGAGAGAGAGAGAGAGAGAGAGGAGAGAGAGAGAGGACTACATATTTAATTAATTTGATTATATGGAATATATGACTTACAAGTGGCACTAATGATTAAAAACTAAATAAAAAAAAATCTCATTGCACCCATTTATCCTAATTGTCGCCTATCATGCTTGACCTACTTTCATATATATATATATATATATATATATATATATATATATATATATATATATATATTATATATATATATAGATATGTGTGTGTGTGTGTGTAAATATACACGTATGTGTGTGTATTAATAGAGAGATTTTGTAGCAAGTTCCTAAGCAAAATATTTATTTTCTTTCAACTTATCAACTTACTACATTTAAATACCATCTTCCACTTCTTGTCAAAGCCTCTTCTCCCCTGTCACTGCGCATAACTCTATACCTCTCTCATGGATTATGTCAAACATTCTATTTACTAAATCTAAATAATCAAATTGATATTTGTACTTTTTCAACTATTTCAGTAATAATCGAATATTCATAAAATGTCATAACAGTAATGTTTACATCAACATTATTATTATTGTTTTCGTTTCTGCTCAAAATATTTATAGTCATCTATACATAATTATTCAAATTGACTCACTTTGCTGTAGTCTAAATAAAACGCTTTGTTACCAATACATTTCAAACCCCCTTTATACAAATCATTGTAAACAAAGTCTTAAAATGCAAGAAAATACTTTTTATAAGAATTTGTCAATGAGCCCTAACAAAAATAACTAAACACGAAAATACAAAGTAAAAATAAAATAAAAGTTTAAGAAAACCGGGTGAAAGCTACGCTTGAAGAAAGGTGAAGTAAAAAACAACGAAACGCTGAGAAAAAAATGAAACGTGTGGAAATGAGGATAAAAAAATAGGATAGAAATCTTTCCGTCTATGGTGAAAACGAGAGAGAGAGGAGAGGAGAGAGGGAGAGAGAGAGAAGAGAGAGAGAGAGAGAGAGAGAGAGAGAGAGAGAGAAGAGCCCACCCATTCGAAGATGGACAGAAAAAACTCGAAGGACAATAGAAGTAATTACTAGAAGTTGCTCCTCGGAATGAAAGATAGCTAGCATCCTCGGCCCTCTCTTCATTCATCTTAGGACCCCCAGCAGACGATGCCAATGCCTATTTAGCCACTCGGATTGACCCTCTTTCAACCTTTTGTCGCTTAGGGCCTCTCTTGTTCTCAGAGGACCGGAAAGCTGTCAAGACCGTCGGAGTCTTGGAGCCATTATTCCTCCAAAAGTCGGAGCTGACCGTTAACGCGTTTGTTTGACTTCTAGATTACACTTCTCTCTCCTCTCTCTCTCTCTCTCTCTCTCTCTCTCTCTCTCTCTCTCTCTCTCTCTCTCTCTCTCTCTCTCTCTCTTCAGAAGAAGGAGACTCCGAAATCAAACCATTGTTCTCTAGTCTTGGGTAGTGCCATAGCCTCTGCAACATGGTCTTCTACTGTCTTGGGGTAATGTTCTCTTGCTTGAGGGTATACTCGCGCACACTATTCTATCTATTTTTTTTCTCTTGTTTTCTTTATAATTTTATAGTTTATACAGATTTATGTTGATGTTACTGTTCTTAAAAATATTCTATTTTAATTGTTCATTACTTCTCTTGTAGTTTATATATTTCCTTATTTCCTTTCCTCACTGGGCTATTTTCCTGTTGGAGCCCTTAGTCGTATAGCATCAGGCTTCTCCAACTAGGGTTGTAGCTTAGCCATTAATAATAATAATAATAATAATAATAATAATAATAATAATAATAATAATAATGCGTGGATTTAAGTACGATTCGGGTTCTGGGACTCCTGGGTTATCGTTCATCTAAAAATCTTTTTATCTTTTTCAATAACAATATTCAACCTGGTTTTGTATCTAACGCAGTTACACATAAATAAATTCATATGACAATGCAAAGTACATTTCGCCTATCGTAAATAGGTTTCTCTGGGTCTAAAAAGGACTTAATGCACATTTGAATGAATTTGAATATCATATTTCACGACATACTAATCATAACATTCTCCCTTTTTCGGATTGGAAAAAATCACACATATATACACACAGTATGTGTATATATGTATGTATGCTATAGATATGTATAGATATACATTATGTATCTGACACACACATATATATACCGGTATATATACATATATATATAAATTTAAATACATACACACAAATATATAATATACATATATATATACACAGTGTATATATATATATATATATGTGTGTGTGTGTGTGTGTATATACAGTATATATTATATATAAATAAATACATACACACATATACATAATATACATACATACATACATATATATAAATACATATATATATATATATATATATATATATATATATATATATAAATATATACATACATATATGTATATATAAATATATATATATATATATATATATATATATATATATATATATATATATATATATACACACACACACACACACACAAACATCTCTCCACCAAAACAATTACTGTAGAAATAGTGTAACAACGCCAGTAGTAGGAAACGGCATCTGGCCCCCGTATCCCCTTAAGAGATGTGTCACTCCGTATGCTAATGCTGACGGGTCGTTTCATCAATTGAGGAAGCTTGCTTCTTTCTCGCTCTGAAGTCTGGTAGTGTGGAGTTAGTCCATTTAACTTGGTTCAATTTCATTGTTTTGTTTGTGAGAATGTATCTGATATACCTAATTTTCGGTTTTTACCAACGCCAAAGAAGTTAGGAGGAGGTTATGCTTTACCCCCCTGTTTGTGTGTTTGTGAACAGCTTCCTGGCCACAACTCTAATCGTAGAGTAATAAAACTTGCAGGGATTAACTTATGAAATAAGCTGGAAATTATTAAATTTTTAAAGGTCAAGATCAAGGCCAAAGGTAAAAAGGTAAAGGTCACGGTCAATCAAAATGTCCAATTCACGTAATTATCTATAAGTTTGGACATAGTTGTCACAGAGACTTCAAACTTGGCTCATATTTTTTTATTTGTTTAGAAATGTATAACTTCAAGTGCGCATATATATATATATATATATATATATATATATATATATATATATATATATATATATATATATATATATATATATATTGTATCCCTTTCTGACTGAGGAACCTTGACGTGGTGAAAGGGTTTGTGTATTACCGTCATCGACAAAGCTGTACTAATCAGGGCTGTGAGCGATCAGACAAATATTTCCTACCATTACTAATCCGCAGTGCCAAAAAGTGACCAACACCCAGAAATAAACTGACATGTCTGAGGCCTTTATCCTGCAGTGGACTAGAAAAGGCTGCATTTGTTGTTGATATACTGTATAATAAATAAATAAATAAATGAATAAATATATATATACATATATACTGTATGTATATATATATATATATATATATATATATATATATATATATATATATATATATATAAACTGTATGCGCAATTATATTTTTCCTAAAACAAAGAGGCTGTGAGATCTAAACTATGCATATATTATCTCCCTGCCTTATGCAGAGAGAAAATTTCTAATATCCAGTTCTTAAAAGTCTATTGGTAACGTATCTGCCTGGTGATCGCCAGACTGGGGCTCGAGACCAGCTCAAACTCTCTCGTTCCTTTAGTGTCTGCAACCTTACCATCCTAGTGAACTAAAGAGGGAGGGGTTTGGAGGAGCCTATAGGTCTACCTGCTAAATCATCAGCAGCCATTTCCTAACCCTCTCTGGTCCTGACTTGGGTAGAGGGGGGGGGCCTTTGTTCGCTGATATATGGTCAGTACCTAGGGCATTGTCCTGCTTGCTAGGGCAATGTCACTGTCCCTTGCTTCTGGCATTCATGGGCGGCCACTAAACCTCTAAACACCATAAGGATTTCTTGAGAGAGAGAGAGAGAGAGAGAGAGAGAGAGAGAGAGAGAGAGAGAGAGAGAGAGAGAGAGAGAGAGAGAGAGAGAGAGAGATTCTAACAATTTTTTTCTTCATTTCAGTTGAGATGCCAATATTTCTGGAGCCCATTAGCAACGTCACAATGCCTGCGGGGAGGGAGGTTCGCCTGGCGTGTGTTGTTGATCATCTAGGTTCATACAAGGTAAGATGGTATCCATTCTTTTATACGAATTAACTTCTAATATATATTAATTGCTCTTTTACTTTCGCTGCTCTTATACTTCATGTGGGATCAGCTACGTAATAATATGAAAGACTTCCTCAGTGTTTGCCTACTGCTCTTGTAATATGCTAGCGGTATTTTTATATTTATTTCTGAAGCAGGTCTTTTGAAAGCTATTTAAATTTAATAAAGACACCTTCACTTTTAAGGTTTTAAATAGAATAATCTTTTATTTTTATTCATAACAAACGATATCGGCGTCAATGACCTTAGATGTCAGGATGTTAGAACTCGAAATCAGTCATTAACGAAATTTGGCTGCTAACGTTTTATTTGATTCATTAAATTTGGCCCTAACCGATTTCATGTTATCTCCTGCTAAACCTGTGTATTTTCCTCTTTGGCATAGTAAATGTAAGTATTAAAAGACATGCTGTCCTTTTGAAAAATAATATAATGCAGATGTGGTTCCACGTGGATAAACGTGTTTAAGAGTAAAATTTAAAATCTAGTACTGGCATTTGTTGGATAAAAAAAAAAAACGATGACAACACTGCCTTAATTCAGAATTTCTCTTGTGATGTGATTGCTTTGTTTAACTGAATGACTTTGGCCTCTACATTGAAAAACACATATGAGAAAAATAGAAGAATAACAGTTTAATACTATTGAAATGAAGTACATTAACCACCGTAATGATACAACTTCGATTAAATTCGGGAAGAATGAAATATCTATATTGAAGTTAAAAAATAAATAAAATATGAGATATATATAGATGAAAAAATAAATAGGAATAAAAATCTGAGAAGAATAGAAATTCAAATCTAATACATAAAATCTGTTCCTTAAAAAATTTAAAATCTTAAAAACAGATCAATTCATTAGTCCGATGAAATGTCAACAAAAATAAACTTTTCTCACCAAAGCAAATATTCCTCTAGTTTAAAAACATTACACCCGCTAAAAAAACATTTTATGATAAAAATAGTCACATCCACTGGGAACTGTTTCACCAGGTGTGCACATTAAATAGTAATTTGTCGATTTTGTGTTACCTATTGTTGATATTATTTCAGTCATTTCTTTTTGTACTGAAAATTCCTATAAATAAACCATTAGCTTTATCTCTTTTAACCTATTAGAATATGATTCATTATTCTAATGAGCTTGCCATTTTACTGCTCTGAAATCCTTCTAGAGATTTATATAATCTTTCACACGTTGCTTAATTACTTGTTTTATGTAAACTGATTGACGAATTATTAAAACATGCGATCGATAAACAAACAAAAATTAAACAAACAATCTAGTTTAGCTCAGCAAAAATAAGTCATGCGTTTACAAATACTGCCTGCGATTAAATATAGCTTTGCAAATGCCACCAGTTTTCATGCGGTGTTAACTAAAACGTTACATATGCATAACGAATAATTCATTATGCTCTACATGGATTTGGAAGCATCGCTTCTATTGACGTTTAAAGATTCGAACGGTTATAATCATCGTTTACCAGAAATATGTTTTATTTAAGATAGAACAACCAACTGAATATCTTCTAATGTGACAGTAGATAACGCATACCCTATGTTTAAAATGTTTAAAGGGCACTCATGAACGGCAAAGGCAAGGGGCAGTGACATTACCCTATCAAGCAGGACAATTCCCTAGAGACTGACCATATATTATATGATAAGCGCCCAAGCTAGGACCAGGGAGGACCAGGCAATGGTTGTTGATGACTCACAGATAGACCTATAGGCAACCCCTAAACCGCCCAACCTTAGATCACAAGGATGGTAAGGTTGCAGACCATAATGGCACTAACGAGACTCAGCAGGACTCAAACCCCCGACTGGCAAACACCAGGCAGAGACGTTACCAATCAGGCCACAACAAATAAACAAACAACCCAGATCTCTTACGGATACTCGATCAATAACAATCAATATAAAAAAGTACAACATAAATATTGTTTGATGAAGTCACACATAATCATGAGAGAGAGAGAGAGAGAGAGAGAGAGAGAGAGAGAGAGAGAGAGAGAGAGAGAGAGAGAGAGAGAGAGAGAGAGAGAGGAAGGGTATGAATTTGATTGCTTAATTCAGTAAGATGATTAATAATTCGGTAAGGCTTAAAATAAATATAATTTACGATAGGTTTTATAATATATCGCTACAAATAACAATTTCTTGTTATATATATATAAATATATATATATATATATATACATATATATATATATATATATATATATATATATACACACATATATATATATTATATATATATATATATATCAAAGAATCTCAATTTCTGTACATATTTGGTGCTCAACTGGGAACTAACGGATATTTTAAAGTTAAATAAGCCAAAAAATTTGTCTTTACTCTTAAAAGGTTAATTTCTCGTCTTTTATTCTTTTATTAACGACCTATCTGCCAAATTTTCTAATTCACTTCCACTAATAGCATGATTATATCTTGAAAACAAAAGTAATTTTACTAAAAATAAAGTAATCTTAGTTACTTTACTAAAAATAAAGTAACCTTACTATACAAATAAAGTCTTAAAGTAATTTTACTATAAATTAAGTAATCTTAAAGTAATTTTTCTGAAAACTTGGCGATTTTACTCACTAGGGAAAGATAAAAATTACAAATGTAAACTTTGGAAAAATAAATGGGCACAAAATGAGTACATATATTCAATAGGAACAAAAAGTAACTTTTCCCGGTAAATAATGGAATGTTGCTGACGACTGTAAAAGACACTAAAAAAAATAAAAACTTGACTACCCCACTGCTTGAAGGAAAGCAAATTAATCACCCTTATTGGTGAAAAAATCGAATGAAAAAAAAAAGTATAATGACAATTAGCATCAACATTGAATACAGAAAAGGGGGAAATAAGTGAAAATAAAAGACAATGCGGTGTCCAACACCACGAATAATAATAAAAAAAAAAAAAAAAAAAAGGAATGAGTCTCCAATTAAGGAGAAGTTTGGTACATTAACTTCCCCAAAAGATGAGTCATTAACTTCCCCAGAATCGGGGGAGGAGGAGGAGGTTGATTCATTAACTTCCCCACAAGAGGAGGAAGAATAAGAAATGCTCTTTACTGTCTCACAAACGAATAAAAGATATAAATGAACAACTCCCGCTGATAGGAAACCAGGCAAATTATCTTCCCCCAACGCAGACGAAGAAGCGTTGCCAAGTGAACACGAGAAAAAACCTTAATTAATGACAACTGAAAATGAGGGCGAGATAATACATCGGTCTTACAATTCCTGAAGTGTAGGGAGTGCTTAAGCTTAATTCCACTTTCAGGAGCACCATCTTACAAGAGTTGCAATGTCGTGCGAGAGCTTTCTTTGTGTTCGAGGAAACTTTGACGAAGATTTAAAAGAAAATCTAGCTCTTAAATAAACTACAAAGATTATAGATTCAAATTGTCGTGTGTAATCTTTCGTAGAATTGTGTGATAGCATCATAGATAAAAAAAAAATGTTTTATCACATTTATTTAACTAGGTCATTACAGCAATTAATATTACTTATGGTGTTTCGCTATTTTATATGTATAAGGATAATCCGGAGATAACATTTGTGTTTTAAGATATTTGCCGTTTCGTTTATATTAATCAATTAATAAATAGTTCATGCAAAATTGAGTTAGAATATAATACAATGACCAAGTGTGCATGTAAAATCACTCAGAATACTTAACTGTATACACTTGAAGAGTGCATGAAGGGAAATGGCCATTCCCACCAAGAAGCCAAGCTTAGTCCCGCCCATACATATATTCACTGTTTTAACCTAACGGATAACAGCCTTAGCGATACAATTCCATTTTTTGTATTCTCTAAATCAATTATCAATGCTGTGTTAATTCATGTCACTTTGTATACATCGAAATAAGCCATATAGAGTTCATAAGATCTGTTTTTAATAGGTAGTAGGTTCACCAGGGCACCAGCCGCCCGTTGAGATACTACCGCTTGAGAGTTAGGAGTCCTTTGACTGGCCAGACAGTACTACATTGGATCCTTCTCTCTGGTTACGGTTCTTTCCCTTTGCCTACACAGACACTGAATAGTTTGGCCCCTTCTTTACAGATTCTCCTCTGTCCTCATGCACCTGACAACACTGAGATTACCAAACAATTCTTCTTCACCCAAGGGGTTAACTATGGCAATGTAATTGTTCAGTGGCTACTTTCCTCTTGGTAAGGGTAGAAGAGACTCTTTAGCTATGGTAAGCAGCTCTTCTAGGAGAAGGACACTCCAAAATCAAACCATTGTTCTCTAGTCTTGGGTAGTGCTATAGCCTCTGTACCATGGTCTTCCACTGTCTTGGATTAGAATTCTCTTGTTTGAGGGTACACTCGGGCACACTGTTCTATCTAGTTTCTCTTCCTCTTGTTTTGTTGAAGTTTTTATTGTTTATAAAGGAAATATTTATTTTAATATTGTTACTATTCTTAGAATATTTTATTTTTCCTTGTTTCCTTTCCTCACTGGGCTATTTTCCCTGTTGTGGCCGCTGGGCTTATAGCATCCTGCTTTTCCAACTAGGGTTGTAGCTTAGCATTTAATAATAATAATAATAATAATAATAATAATAATAATAATAATTCGAAAGGCCAACCGCTCGTGTCTTTTCCCGCCAAAAGTTTAAAAGATGAGATAACGGGTGCAATCACCTTCACAAAAGGTTTAACCCTTTTTCTTCTTATCCGAGACAATTTCAGGTTGCTTATATAAACCGATATTATCAATAAAGTCATGATGATTTTGATAATTAGATAAAATGCTTTCAAAATCAGGGTTTTAATAAGAAATAAGACCCATTAAACCTCCCGGTCGGAGGAACCGGTTATGTGTGAAATGGTGTTATCGGTGAGAATTCCTCTAATTCAAGACAAGCGATTCCTAGGAATGTTGTAATCGAGATCACCAAAATACATAAAATTTACAATATGCCATGTTCATCATAATGAAAAATTTTATCGCAAGTTAATGCTTTACACGTTCATTTGTGTCATGGCCAATCGGTTATTATCCACTGCGATTAAATAGGATGACTACAGCTTGAAAAAGTAATTTTACGGCCAAAAAAAAAAATAATCTTAAAGTAATTTTACGGTAAAAATGGTAATCTTAAATTAATTTTACAGCATAAAATAATGTAATAAAAAAGTAATTTTACTGCCTAAAATAATGTAATCTTGAAGTAATTTTACTAGAAAACTCAGTAATTTTACTCACTAGGTCATATAATATTCATAAAGTACAAAAGAAAATAACTTTTCCTTGCAAATAATGGAATATTGCTGAAGACTAAAAAAAAAAAAAAAATAACTAACCCACTGCTTGAGGGAAAGCGAATAATTACCCTTATTGGTGAAAAAAGGTAGAATAAAAAAGTATAATGACAATTAGCATCCTCAACATCGAATACAGAAAAAAGGGAGATAAGGGAAAATTAAAAAATGCGGTGCCCAACACCACGGAAAAAAAAAAAAAAAAAAAAAAAACGAATGACAGTCTCCAATTAAGGAGAAGTTTGGTACATTAACTTCCCCAAAAGAGGAGTCATTAACTTCCCCAGAAGCGGGGGAGGAGGAGGAGGAGGATTCATTAACTTCCCCACAAGAGGAAGAATAAGAAATGCTCTTTACTGTCTCACAAACGAATAAAAGATATAAATGAACAACTCCCGCTGATAGGAAACCAGGCAAATTATCTTCCCCCAACGCAGACGAAGAAGCGTTGCCAAGTGAACACGAGAAAAAACCTTAATTAATGACAACTGAAAATGAGGGCGAGATAATACATCGGTCTTACAATTCCTGAAGTGTAGGGAGTGCTTAAGCTCAATTCCACTTTCAGGAGTACCAACTTACAAGAGTTGCAATGTCGTATGAGAGCTTTCTTTGTGTTCAAGGAAACTTTGACGAAGATTTAAAAGAAAATCTAGCACTTAAAGACACTACAAAGACTAATATGCGTTCAAATTGTCGTGAGTAGAATTGTGTGATAGCATCTTGGATAAAAAAAAAAATGTTTTATCACATTTAGTTAACTAGGTCATTACAGCAATTAATATTACTTATAGTGTTTCTTTAATTTATATGTATAAGGATAATCCGGCGATAGCATTTGTGTTTTAAGATATTTGCCGTTTCGTTTATATTAATCAATTAATACATAGGTCATGCAAAATTGAGTTAGAATATGTTACAATGACCAAGTGTGCATGTAAAATCACTCAAAATACTTAATTGTATACACTTGAAGAGTGCATGAAGGGAAATGGCCATTCACACCACGAAGCCAAGCCTAGTCCCGCCCATACATATATTCAATGTTTTAACCTAACGGATAACAGCCTTAGCGATACAATTCCATTTTTTGTATTCTCTAAATCAATTATCAATGCTGTGTTAATTTGTCACTTTGTATACATCGAAATAAGCCATATAGGGTTCATAAGATCTGTTTCGAAAGGCCAACCGCTCGTGTCTTTTCCCGCCAAAAGTTTAAAAAAATAAGATAACGGGTGCAATCACCATCACAATAGGTTTAACCCTTATTCTTCTTATCCGAGACAATTTCAGGTTGCTTATATAAACCGATATTATCAATAAAGTCATGATGATTTTGATAATTAGATAAAATGCTTTCAAAATCAGGGTTTTAATAAGAAATAAGACCCATTAAACCTCCCGCCCCAAGTTGAAAGGGTCCCAGTCGGAGGAACCGGTTATGTGTGACATGGTGTTATCGGTGAGAATTCCTCTAATTCAAGACAAGCGATTCCTAGGAATGTTGTAATCGAGATCACCAAAATACATAAAATTTACAATATGCCATGTTCATCATAATGAAAAATCTTATCGTCAGTTAATGCCTCGTATTAGGACTACTGCGGAGGGCTTAACACGTTCATTTGTGTCATGGCCAATCGGTTATTATCCACTGCGGTTAAAAAGGATGACTACAGCTTGAAAAAGTAATTTTACTGCAAAAAAGTAATCTTAAAGTAATTTTACTATATAAATGGTAATCTTAAAGTAATTTTACTATAAAAATGGTAATCTTAAAGAAATTTTACAGCATATAATAATGTAATCCTAAAGTAATTTTACTGCATAAAATAATGTAATCTTGAAGTAATTTTACTAGAAAACTCAGTAATTTTACTCACTAGGTCAAATTATATTCATTAAGTACAAAAGAAAATAACTTGTCCTTGCAAATAATGGAATATTGCTGAAGACTTTAAAAAAATGACTAACCCACTACTTGAGGGAAAGCGAATTAATTACCCTTATTGGTGAAAAAAGTAGAATAAAAAAGTATAATTACAATTAGCATCCTCAACATCGACTACAGAAAAAGGGGAGATAAGGGAAAATTTAAAAATGCGGTGTCCAACACCACGAATATATATAAAAAAAAATGAGTCTCCAATTAAGGAGAAGTTTGGTACATTAACTTCCCCAGAAGCAGGGGAGGAGGAGGAGGTTGATTCATTAACTTCCCCACAAGAGGAGGAAGAATAAGAAATGTTCTTTACTGTCTCACAAACGAATAAAAGATATAAATGAACAACTCCCGCTGATAGGAAACCAGGCAAATTATCTTCCCCCAACGCAGACGAAGAAGCGTTGCCAAGTGAACTCGAGAAAAAACCTTAATTAATGACAACTGAAAATGAGGGCGAGATAATACATCGGTCTTACAATTCCTGAAGTGTAGGGAGTGCTTAAGCTTAATTCCACTTTCAGGAGCACAATCTTACATGAGTTACAGTGTCGTGCAAGAGCTTTCTTTGTGTTCGAGGAAACTTTGACGAAGATTTAAAAGAAAATCTAGCTCTTAAATAAACTACAAAGATTATTGTTTCAAATTGTCGTGTGTAATGTTTCGTAGAATTGTGTGATAGCATCTTAGATAAAAAAAGTTTTATCAAATTCATTTACCAAGGTCATTACAGCAATTAATACTTGTGGTTTTTCGCTAATTTATATGTATAAGGATAATCTGGTCAGTACCTAGGGCATTGTTCTGCTTGCTAGGGCAATGTCACTGTCCCTTGCTTCTGGCATTCATGGGCGGCCATCAAACCTTTAAACTCCATAAGAATTTCCCTAGAGAGAGAGAGAGAGAGAGAGAGAGAGAGAGAGAGAGAGAGAGAGAGAGAGAGAGAGAGAGAGAGAGAGAGAGAGAGAGAGAGAGGTATGAATGTGATTGCTTAATTCAGTAAGAAGATTAATAATTCAGTAAGGTTTAAAATAAATATAATTTACGATAGGTTTTATATATCGCTACAAATAACAATTTCTTGTAAAATATATATATATATATATCCAAAGAATCTCAATTTGTGTACACATTTGGTGCTCAAATGGGAACTAACGGGTACTTCAATGTTAAATAAGCCAAAAAATTTGTCTTTACTCTTAAAAGGTTAATTTTTCGTCTTTTATTCTTTTATCAACGACTTATCTGCCAAATTTTCTAATTCACTTACACTAATAGCATGATTATACTTTGAAAACAAAAGTAATTTTAATAAAAAATAAAGTAATCTTAAAGTTATTTTACTAAAAAATAAAATAAAGTAATCTTAAAGTAATTTTACTATAAAATAAAGTAATCTTTAAGTAATTTTTCTAAAAACTTGGCGATTTTACTTTCTATGGAAAGATAAAAATTACAAATGTAAACTTTGGAAAAATAACTGGGCACAAAATGAGCACATATATTCATTAAGAACAAAAAGTAACTTTTCCCGGTAAATAATGGAATGTTGCTGACGACTGTAAAAGACACTACCAAGGGGAAAAAAAAGGAAAACTTGACTACCCCACTGCTTGAAGGAAAGCGAATTAATCACCCTTATTGGTGAAAAAGTCGAATAAAAAAAGTATAATGACAATTAGCATCAACATTAAATACAGAAAAGGGGGAAATGAGTTAAAATAAAAAACAAAGCGGTGTCCAACACCACGAGTAAAAAAAAAAAAGAAAAAAAAAGGGGGGGAATGAGTCTCCAATTAAGGAGAAGTTTGGTACATTAACTTCCCCAAAAGAGGAGTCATTAACTTCCCCAGAAGCGGGGGAGGAGGAGGAGGAGGATTCATTAACTTCCCCACAAGAGGAGGAAGAAGAAGAAATGCTCTTTACTGTCTCACAAACGAATAAAAGATATAAATGAACAACTCCCGCTGATAGGAAACCAGGCAAATTATCTTCCCCCAACGCAGACGAAGAAGCGTTGCCAAGTGAACACGAGAAAAAACCTTAATTAATGACAACTGAAAATGAGGGCGAGATAATACATCGGTCTTACAATTCCTGAAGTGTAGGGAGTGCTTAAGCTTAATTCCACTTTCAGGAGCACCATCTTACAAGAGTTGCAATGTCGTGCGAGAGCTTTCTTTGTGTTCGAGGAAACTTTGACGAAAATTTAAAAGAAAACTAGCTCTTAAATAAACTACAAAGATTATAGATTCAAATTGTCGTGTGTGATATTTCGTAGAATTGTGTGATAGCATCTTAGATTAAAAAAAAAAAAAAGTTTTAGCACATTCATTTACCTAGGTCATTACAGCCATTAATACTTGTGGTGTTTCTCTAATTTATATATATAAGGATAATCCGGCGATAGCATGTGTTTTAAGAAGATATTTGCCGTCTCGTTTATATTAATCAATCAATACATAGTTCATGCAAAATTTGGGTTAGAATATGTTACAATGACCATACATGTATGTATAAAGTAATTTGTCTAAAACTTGGCGATTTTACTCACTAGGGAAAGTTAAAAATTACAAATGTAAACTTTGGAAAAATAACTGGGCACAAAATGAGCACATATATTCATTAAGAACAAAAAGTAACTATTCCCGGTAAATAATGGAATGTTGCTGACGACTGTAAAAGACACAAAAAAAAAAAAAAAAAAAAAAAAAAAAAAAAAAAAAAAAAAAAAAAAAAAAAAAAAAAAAGCTTGACTACCCCACTGCTTGAAGGATAGCGAATTAATCACTCTTATTGGTGGAAAAAAAAAGTAGAATAAAAAAGTATAATGACAATTAGCATCAACATTGAATACAGAAAAGGGGGAAATAAGTGAAATTAAAATACAATGCGGTGTCCAACACCAAGAATATAAAAAAAAATAAAAGAATGAGTCTCCAATTAAGGAGAAGTTTGGTACATTAACTTCCCCAAAAGAGTCATTAACTTCCCCAGAAGCGGGGGAGGAGGGGGAGGTTGATTCATTAACTTCCCCACAAGAGGAGGAAGAATAAGAAATGCTCTTTACTGTCTCACAAACGAATAAAAGATATAAATGAACAACTCCCGCTGATAGGAAACCAGGCAAATTATCTTCCCCCAACGCAGACGAAGAAGCGTTGCCAAGTGAACTCGAGAAAAAACCTTAATTAATGACAACTGAAAATGAGGGCGAGATAATACATCGGTCTTACAATTCCTGAAGTGTAGGGAGTGCTTAAGCTTAATTCCACTTTCAGGAGCACCATCTTACAAGAGTTGCAATGTCGTGCGAGAGCTTTCTTTGTGTTCGAGGAAACTTTGACGAAGATTTAAAAGAAAATCTAGCTCTTAAATAAACTACAAAGATTATAGTTTCAAATTGTCGTGTGTAATCTTTCGTAGAATTTTGTGATAGCATCTTAGATAAAAAAAAGTTTTATCACATTCATTTACCAAGGTCATTACAGC
The DNA here is from genome assembly GCF_036898095.1 of Palaemon carinicauda. Lineage (NCBI taxonomy): Eukaryota > Metazoa > Arthropoda > Malacostraca > Decapoda > Palaemonidae > Palaemon > Palaemon carinicauda. The sequence continues at coordinate 181,821,982 of NC_090729.1, read as the reverse complement.
AATTAATACTTGTGGTTTTTCGCTAATTTATATGTATAAGGATAATCCGGTCAGTACCTAGGGCATTGTTCTGCTTGCTAGGGCAATGTCACTGTCCCTTGCTTCTGGCATTCATGGGCGGCCGAGAGAGAGAGAGAGAGAGAGAGAGAGAGAGAGAGAGAGAGAGAGAGAAAGGTATGAATGTGATTGCTTAATTCAGTAAGAAGATTAATAATTCAGTAAGGTTTAAAATAAATATAATTTACGATAGGTTTTATATATCGCTACAAATAACAATTTCTTGTAATATATACATATATATATATATATATATATATATATATATATATATATATATATATATATATATATATATCCAAAGAATCTCAATTTGTGTACACATTTGGTGCTCAAATGGGAACTAACGGGTACTTTAATGTTAAATAAGCCAAAAAATTTGTCTTTACTCTTAAAAGGTTAATTTTTCGTCTTTTATTCTTTTATCAACGACTTATCTGCCAAATTTTCTAATTCACTTACACTAATAGCATGATTATACTTTGAAAACAAAAGTAATTTTAATAAAAAATAAAGTAATCTTAAAGTTATTTTACTAAAAATAAAGTAATCTTAAAGTAATTTTACTATAAAATAAAGTAATCTTTAAGTAATTTTTCTAAAAACTTGGCGATTTTACTTTCTATGGAAAGATAAAAATTACAAATGTAAACTTTGGAAAAATAACTGGGCACAAAATGAGCACATATATTCATTAAGAAGAAAAAGTAACTTTTCCCGGTAAATAATGGAATGTTGCTGACGACTGTAAAAGACACTACCAAGGGAAAAAAAAAGGAAAACTTGACTACCCCACTGCTTGAAGGAAAGCAAATTAATCACCCTTATTGGTGAAAAAGTCGAATAAAAAAAGTATAATGACAATTAGCATCAACATTGAATACAGAAAAGGGGGAAATAAGCGAAAATAAAAAACAATGCGGTGTCCAACACCACGAATAAAAAAAAAAGGAATGAGTCTCCAATTAAGGAGAAGTTTGGTACATTAACTTCCCCAAAAGAGGAGTCATTAACTTCCCCAGAAGCGGGGGAGGAAGAGGAGGAGGAGGAGGAGGAGGATTCATTAACTTCCCCACAAGAGGAGGAAGAAGAAGAAATGCTCTTTACTGTCTCACAAACGAATAAAAGATATAAATGAACAACTCCCGCTGATAGGAAACCAGGCAAATTATCTTCCCCCAACGCAGACGAAGAAGCGGTGCCCAGTGAACTCGAGAAAAAACCTTAATTAATGACAACTGAAAATGAGGGCGAGATAATACATCGGTCTTACAATTCCTGAAGTGTAGGGAGTGCTTAAGCTTAATTCCACTTTCAGGAGCACCATCTTACAAGAGTTGCAATGTCGTGCGAGAGCTTTCTTTGTGTTCGAGGAAACTTTGACGAAAATTAAAAAGAAAACTAGCTCTTAAATAAACTACAAAGATTATAGATTCAAATTGTCGTGTGTAATCTTTCGTAGAATTGTGTGATAGCATCTTAGATTAAAAAAAAAAAAGTTTTAGCACATTCATTTACCTAGGTCATTACAGCCATTAATACTTGTGGTGTTTCTCTAATTTATATATATAAGGATAATCCGGCGATAGCATGTGTTTTAAGAAGATATTTGCCGTCTCGTTTATATTAATCAATCAATACATAGTTCATGCAAAATTTGGGTTAGAATATGTTACAATGACCATACATGTATGTATAAAGTAATTTGTCTAAAAACTTGGCGATTTTACTCACTAGGGAAAGTTACAAATTACAAATGTAAACTTTGGAAAAATAACTGGGCACAAAATGAGCACATATATTCATTAAGAAGAAAAAGTAACTTTTCCCGGTAAATAATGGAATGTTGCTGACGACTGTAAAAGACACTACCAAGTTAAAAAAAAAAAAAAAAAAAGAAAAAAAAAAAAAAAAAAAAAAACTTAGACTACCCCACTGCTTGAAGGAAAGTGAATTAATCACCCTTATTGGTGAAAAAGTCGAATAAAAAATGTATAATGACAATTAGCATCAACATTGAATACAGAAAAAGGGGAAATAGGTGAAAATAAAAAACAAAGCGGTGTCCAACACCACGAGTAAAAAAAAAAAAAGAAAAAAAAGGGGGGATTGAGTCTCCAATTAAGGAGAAGTTTGGTACATTAACTTCCCCAAAAGAGGAGTCATGAACTTCCCCAGAAGCGGGGGAGGAGGAGGAGGAGGATTCATTAACTTCCCCACAGGAGGAGGAAGAAGAAATACTCTTTACTGTCTCACAAACGAATAAAAGATATAAATGAACAACTCCCGCTGATAGGAAACCAGGCAAATTATCTTCCCCCAACGCAGACGAAGAAGCGTTGCCAAGTGAACACGAGAAAAAAAACCTTAATTAATGACAACTGAAAATGAGGGCGAGATAATACATCGCTCTTACAATTCCTGAAGTGTAGGGAGTGCTTAAACTTAATTCCACTTTCAGGAGTACCATCTTACAAGAGTTGCAATGTCGCGTGAGAGCTTTCTTTGTGTTCGAGGAAACTAACGAAGATTTAAAAGAAAATCTAGCTCTTAAATAAACTACAAAGACTAATATGCGTTCAAATTGTCCTGAGTAGAATTGTGTGATAGCATCTTAAAAAAAAATGTTTTATCACATTTATTTAACTAGGTCATTACAGCCATTAATATTACTTATGGTGTTTCGCTAATTTATATGTATAAGGATAATCCGGCGATACCATTTGTTTTAAGATATTTGCCGTTTCGTTTATATTAATCAATTAATACATAGTTCATGCAAAATTGAATTAGAATATATTACAATGACCAAGTGTGCATGTAAAATCACTCAGAATACTTAATTGTATATACTTGAAGAATGTATGAAGGGAAATGGCCATTCACACCACGAAGCCAAGCTTAGTCCCGCCCATACATATATTCAATGTTCTAACCTAACGGATAACAGCCTTAGCGATACAATTCCATTTTTAGTATTCTCTAAATCAATTATCAATGCTGTGTTAATTCATGTCACTTTGTATACATCGAAATAAGCCATATAGAGTTCATAAGATCTGTTTTTAATAGGTAGTAGGTTGACCAGGGCACCAGCCGCCCGTTGAGATACTACCGCATGAGAGTTAGGGGTCCTTTGACTGGCCAGACAGTACTACATTGGATCCTTCTCTCTGGTTACGGTTCTTTCCCTTTGCCTACACAGACACTGAATAGTCTGGCCCCTTCTTTACAGATTCTCCTCTGTCCTCATGCACCTGACAACACTGAGATTACCAAACAATTCTTCTTCACCCAAGGGGTTAACTATGGCAATGTAATTGTTCAGTGGCTACTTTCCTCTTGGTAAGGGTAGAAGAGACTCTTTAGCTATGGTAAGCAGCTCTTCTAGGAGAAGGACACTCCAAAATCAAACCATTGTTCTCTAGTCTTGGGTAGTGCTATAGCCTCTGTACCATGGTCTTCCACTGTCTTGGATTAGAGTTCTCTTGTTTGAGGGCACACTCAGGCACACTGTTCCATCTAGTTTCTCTTCCTCTTGTTTTGTTGAAGTTTTTATTGTTTATATAGGAAATATTTATTTTAATATTGTTACTATTCTTAAAATATTTTATTTTTCCTTGTTTCCTTTCCTCACTGGGCTATTTTCCCTGTTGGGGCCGCTGGGCTTATAGCATCCTGCTTTTCCAACTAGGGTTGTAGCTTAGCATTTAATAATAATAATAATAATAATAATAATTCGAAAGGCCAACCGCTCGTGTCTTTTCCCGCCAAAAGTTTAAAAGGATGAGATAACGGGTGCAATCACCTTCACAATAGGTTTAACTGTTTTTCTTCTTATCCGAGACAATTTCAGGTTAATTATATAACCGATATTATCAATAAAGTCATGACGATTTTGATAATTAGATAAAATGCTTTCAAAATCAGGGTTTTAATAAGAAATAAGACCCATTAAACCTCCCGCCCCAAGTTGAAAGGGTCCCAGTCGGAGGAACCGGTTATGTGTGACATGGTGTTATCGGTAAGAATTCCTCTAATTCAAGACAAGCGATTCCTAGGAATGTTGTAATCGAGATCACCAAAATACATCAAATTTAAAATATGCCATGTTCATCATAATGAAAAATTTTATCGCCAGTTAATGCCTCGTATTAGGACTACTGCGGAGGGCTTTACACGTTCATTTGTGTCATGGCCAATCGGTTATTATCCACTGCGATTAAAAAGGATGACTAAAGCTTGAAAAAGTAATTTTACTGCAAAAAAGTTATCTTGAAGTAATTTTACTATATAAATGGTAATCTTGGAGTAATTTTACGATAAAAATGGTAATCTTAAAGTTATTTTACAGCATAAAATGATGTAATCCAAAAGTAATTTTACTGCTTAAAATAATGTAATCTTGAAGTAATTTTACTAGAAAACTCAGTAATTTTACTCACTAGGTCGAATTATATTCATTAAGTACAAAAGATAATAACTTTTCCTTGCAAATAATGGAATATTGCTGAAGACTTAAAAAAATTGACTAACCCACTGCTTGAGGGAAAGCGAATAATTACCCTTATTGGTGAAAAAAGGTAGAATAAAAAAGTATAATGACAATTAGCATCCTCAACATCAAATACAGAAAAAGGGGAGATAAAGGAAAATTAAAAAATGCGGTGTCCAACACCACGATTAAAAAAAAAAAAAAAAAAAAAGAAAGAGTCTCCTATTAAGGAGAAGTTTGGTACATTAACTTCCCCAAAAGAGGAGTCATTAACTTCCCCAGAAGCGGGGAAGGAGGAGGAGGTTGATTCATTAACTTCCCCACAAGAGGAGGGAGATGAAGAAATGCTCTTTACTGTCTCACAAACGAATAAAAGATATAAATGAACAACTCCCGCTGATAGGAAACCAGGCAAATTATCTTCCCCCAACGCAGACGAAGAAGCGTTGCCAAGTGAACTCGAGAAAAAACCTTAATTAATGACAACTGAAAATGAGGGCGAGATAATACATCGGTCTTACAATTCCTGAAGTGTAGGGAGTGCTTAAGCTTAATTCCACTTTCAGGAGTACCATCTTACAAGAGTTGCAATGTCGTGCGAGAGCTTTCTTTGTGTTCGAGGAAACTTTGACGAAGATTTAAAAGAAATCTAGCTCTTAAAGAAACTACAAAGACTAATATGCGTTCAAATTGTCCTGAGTAGAATTGTGTGATAGCATCTTAAAAAAAAAATGTTTTATCACATTTATTTAACTAGGTCATTACAGCAATTAATATTACTTATAGTGTTTCTTTAATTTATATGTATAAGGATAATCCGGCGATAGCATTTGTGTTTTAAGATATTTGCCGTTTCGTTTATATTAATCAATTAATACATAGTTCATGCAAAATGGAGTTAGAATATGTTACAATAACCAAGTGTGCATGTAAAATCACTCAGAATACTTAATAGTATACACTTGAAGAGTGCATGAAGGGAAATGGCTATTCACACCACGAAGCCAAGCCTAGTCCCGCCCATACATTTATTCAATGTTCTAACATAACGGATAACAGTCTTAGCGATACAATTCCATTTTTTGTATTCTCTAAATCAATTATCAATGCTGTGTTAATTTATGTCACTTTATATACATCGAAATAAGCCATATAGGGTTCATAAGATCTGTTTCGAAAGGCCAACCGCTCGTGTCTTTTCCCGCCAAAGGTTTAAAAGGTTGAGATAACGGGTGCAATCACCTTCACAATAGGTTTAACCCTTTTTCTTCTTATCCGAGACAATTTCAGGTTGCTTATATAACAGATATTATCAATAGTCATGATGATTTTGATAATGAGATAAAATGCTTTCAAAATCAGGGTTTTAATAAGAAATAAGACCCATTAAACCTCCCGCCCCAGGTTGAAAGGGTCCCGGTCGGAGGAACCGGTTATGTGTGACATGGTGTTATCGGTGAGAATTCCTCTAATTCAAGACAAGCGACTCCTAGGAATGTGGTAATCGATATCACCAAAATACATAAAATTTAAAATATGCCATGTTCATCATAATGAAAAATTTTATCGCCAGTTAATGCCTCGTATTAGGACTACTGCGGAGGGCTTTACACGTTCATTTGTGTCATGGCCAATCGGTTATTATCCACTGCGATTAAATAGGATGACTACAGCTTGAAAAAGTAATTTTACTGCAAAAAAAAAGGGTAATCTGAAAGTAAGTTTACTACAAAAAATAGTAATCTTAAAGTAATTTTACTATAAAAATGGTAATCTTAAAGTAATTTTACAGCATAAAATAATGTAATCCAAAAGTAATTTTACTGCTTAAAATAATGTAATCTTGAAGTAATTTTACTAGAAAACTCAGTAATTTTACTCACTAGGTCGAATTATATTCATAAATTACAAAAGAAAATAAACTTTCCTTGCAAATAATGGAATATTGCTGAAGACTAAAAAAAAAATAACTAACCCACTGCTTGAGGGAAAGCGAATTAATTACCCTTATTGGTGAAAAAAGTAGAATAAAAAAGTATAATGACAATTAGCATTCTCAACATCGACTACAGAAAAAGGGGAGAAAAGGGAAAATTAAAAAATGCGGTGTCCAACACCACGAATATATATAAAAAAATGAGTCTCCAATAGAGGAGAGGTTTGGTACATTAACTTCCCCAAAAGAGCAGTCATTAACTTCCCCAGAATCGGGGGAGGAGGAGGAGGTTGATTCATTAACTTCCCCACAAGAGGAGGAAGAATAAGAAATGCTCTTTACTGTCTCACAAACGAATAAAAGATATAAATGAACAACTCCCGCTGATAGGAAACCAGGCAAATTATCTTCCCCCAACGCAGACGAAGAAGCGTTGCAAAGTGAACACGAGAAAAAACCTTAATTAATGACAAGTGAAAATGAGGGCGAGATAATACATCGGTCTTACAATTCCTGAAGTGTAGGGAGTGCTTAAGCTTAATTCCACTTTCAGGAGCACCATCTTACAAGAATTGCAATGTCGTGCGAGAGCTTTCTTTGCGTTCGAGGAAACTTTGACGAAGATTTAAAAGACAATTAGCTCTTCAATAAACTACAAAGATTATTGTTTCAAATTGTCGTGTGTAATCTTTCGTAGAATTGTGTGATAGCATCTTAGATAAAAAAAAAGTTTTATCACATTCATGTACCAAGGTCATTACAGCAATTAATACTTGTGGTTTTTCGCTAATTTATATGTATAAGGATAATCCGGTCAGTACCTAGGGCATTGTTCTGCTTGCTAGGGCTATGTCACTGTCCCTTGCTTCTGGCATTCATGGGCGGCCATCAAACCTTTAAACTCCATAAGAATTTCCTGAGAGAGAGAGAGAGAGAGAGAGAGAGAGAGAGAGAGGGAGAGAGAGAGAGAGAGAGAGAGAGAGAGAGAGAGAGAGAGAGAGAGAGAGAGAGAGAGAGAGAGAGAGAGAGAGATATAAATGTGATTGCTTAATTCAGTAAGAAGATTAATAATTCAGTAAGGTTTAAAATAAATATAATTTACGATAGGTTTTATATATCGCTACAAATAACAATTTCTTGTAAAATATATATATATATATATCCAAAGAATCTCAATTTGTGTACACATTTGGTGCTCAAATGGGAACTAACGGGTACTTTAATGTTAAATAAGCCAAAAATTTGTCTTTACTCTTAAAAGGTTAATTTTTCGTCTTTTATTCTTTTATCAACAACTTATCTGCCAAATTTGTGTACACATTTGGTGCTCAAATGGGAACTAACGGGTACTTTAATGTTAAATAAGCCAAAAAATTTGTCTTTACTCTTAAAAGGTTAATTTTTTCGTCTTTTATTCTTTTATCAACAACTTATCTGCCAAATTTGTGTACACATTTGGTGCTCAAATGGGAACTAACGGGTACTTTAATGTTAAATAAGCCAAAAAATTTGTCTTTACTCTTAAAAGGTTAATTTTTCGTCTTTTATTCTTTTATCAACGACTTATCTGCCAAATTTTCTAATTCAGTTACACTAATAGCATGATTATACTTTGAAAACAAAAGTAATTTTCATAAAAAATAAAGTAATCTTAAAGTTATTTTACTAAAAAATAAAGTAATCTTAAAGTAATTTTACTATAAAATAAAGTAATCTTTAAGTAATTTTTCTAAAAACTTGGCGATTTTACTTTCTATAGAAAGATAAAAATTACAAATGTAAACTTTGGAAAAATAACTGGGCACAAAATGAGCACATATATTCATTAAAAAGAAAAAGTAACTTTTCCCGGTAAATAATGGAATGTTGCTGACGACTGTAAAAGACACTACCAAGGGAAAAAAAAAAAAAGGAAAACTTGACTACCCCACTGCTTGAAGGAAAGCGAATTAATTACCCTTATTGGTGAAAAAGTCGAATAAAAAAAGTATAATGACAATTAGCATCAACATTAAATACAGAAAAGGGGGAAATGAGTGAAAATAAAAAACAAAGCGGTGTCCAACACCACGAATAAAAGAAAAAAAAAAGGAATGAGTCTCCAATTAAGGAGAAGTTTGGTACATTAACTTCCCCAAAAGAGGAGTCATTAACTTCCCTAGAATCGGGGGAGGAGGAGGAGGAGGAGGATTCATTAACTTCCCCACAAGAGGAGGAAGAAGAAATACTCTTTACTGTCTCACAAACGAATAAAAGATATAAATGAACAACTCCCGCTGATAGGAAACCAGGCAAATTATCTTCCCCCAACGCAGACGAAGAAGCGTTGCCAAGTGAACTCGAGAAAAAACCTTAATTAATGACAACTGAAAATGAGGGCGAGATAATACATCAGTCTTACGATTCCTGAAGTGTAGAGAGTGCTTAAGCTTAATCCCACTTTCAGGAGTACCATCTTACAAAAGTTACAGTGTCGTACGAGAGCTTTCTTTGCGTTCAAAGAAACTTTAAAGGCTACTCATGAATGGTAGAGGCAAGAGACAGTGACAGAGACTGGCCATAATACATATGATCAGCGCCCAAGCCACCTCTCTACCCAACCTAGGACCAAGGAGGGACAGGCAATGGATGCTGATGACTCAGCAGATAGACCTATGGACTCCCCATAAACCCCGATCATTGGCTCACAAGGATGGTGGGGTTACAGCAACAAAGGAACTAAAGAGTTTGAGCGGGACTCAAACCCAAGTCTTGGCAATCACTAGGCAAGGACGCTATCACTGGGCAACCTCATCTCCAACAAATATTTAAAAGAAAATCTAGTTCTTACAGAAACTACGAATATCATGTTTCAAATTGTCGTGTGTAATATTTAGTAAAATTATATGATAGCATCTCGTATAACGAATGTTTATCATTGTTTATTAACCTACGCCATTACAACCATTAATATTGTTGTGTTTCGCTAATTTGTTTGTAAATGGAAAATCCGATGTTAGCATTTGTGTTTTAAGAAGAAATTTCTCGTTTCGTTTGGATTAATTAATCAATACATATTTCATGCAAAATTGGTTTAGACTATGTTACAATGATCATGCATGCATGTAAAATCACCCAGGATACTTAATCGTATAAACATGAAAAGTGCATGATGGGAAATGGACATTCACACCATGAAGCCAAGCCTAGTCCCGCCCATACATACATTCAATGTTCTAACGGATAACAGCCTTAGCAATACAATTTCATGTTTGTATTCTCTAAACAAATTATCCACGATGTGTTAATTTACGTCATTGTAAACATATAGATATTTCTTAAAGGATTCATAAAATCTCTATTTCGAAAAGGACAGTCGTTCGTGTCTCTTCCCGCCTAAAGTTTAATGAGATCAGGAGATATCGGTTGCAACCACCTTCACATAGAACATCGGTCTAACCCTTTTTCTCATATCAGAGACAATTTCAGGTTACCTATATAACCGAGAGTACCAATAAATTCAGCTTGATTTAGATAATTAGATAAAACGTTTCGTGAATGAAGGTTTCGACAAGAAACACGACCAGCCAAAGCTCCCGCCAAAAGTTGAAAGGGTTGTGGAGGAACCGAATCCATAGGTGTGACCTGGTCTTATCAGTGAGAATTCCTCCTATTCATGGACAAGTGATTCCATAACCGTGATCACTAACATATATAATTCTAAGAAAATGCTTGTCCCTAATGAAAAAAATAAGAATGTATCCAAGGACTGATGGTACACTTGTAAAGTAGGATATAAAGTAAGTATGTCTAAGTACCGAGGGTAAATTTGTAAACTAAAAAGTAAGGCCCTCTTGGGATCTAGAATACAATTCAAATACCCTCAACTGCGTTACATAAAGCATACATTGCATACTAACAGCACACACAAACACACACACACACACCCTAACCCGCACCATAGGCCTACACCTTTCCCCTCTTATCTGAGACAATTACAAGTTAATATAGACCAGAAATTTGGTAAGATTATCAATGAAGTCAGTATGAGATTTAAATCATTAGATCGGAATGGCTCTAAAATCAAGGTTTCGATAAGGACTACCTTTCGTCAAAAGCTGTGGAGAAACCTGTTGCTTTTCACCTAACCCGAACAATAGATGCAACCCTTTTCCTTGTCGGTGACAATTTGTATATATTTATAGACAAGCGATGATAGGAATTACGTAATTTAGAGCATTGATTTATATAAATCTCGAAAATTAGCTCTGTTCAGAACAATGAAATAAGATGGCGGTTTTCCACTCAGCACCTCGTATGAAGATTATTACAGTTAGGCTTTCACACCACGGTCGTGTCATCGCAGCTCTGTTATCATCATCTTGGTCGTTATTGCCATAACTAAATAATATCAAATACCTGTCCATTATCAAGCATTCCCCTTCCAAATAAGAATATACACTTTTCTTACCTTCAAAAAGCTCGCCCTGCAACATCTTGACGGCGATCTCCACAATTCAACACTTTTGAATAACCACTTCTCCAGGTTTATTCTTTCCTTGTTTTGACCAACATTTTAACTTATTCTTATCTTCACATTCTATAAAAGCACTCCGAAATAACGTGTTCAATAAATATTCATTACGAGACCGGCGTCATGACGTCCTGTCCGTCACACTAGTGGGTGGGCACTGTTGGGAGCTTGGGGTTGGGCCTTGGGCCTTGGGGCCGGGGCCCGGGGAGAGGGATTCAGGGTTACCAGGTTGTTCTTTTTCGGGCCAAAAAGGTCCAAATTTGGCCTTTTTCGTGCTAGACACCTAAATTGGGCCTCCTAGAAATTGGCTAGTCTTAAATGCTATATTTCGGCCTTTTTCAACAACAAGGTTGGCCTTTTTTAAATTGGTTAGTCTTAAATGCTATATTTCAGCCTTTTTCTACTATAAGGTTGGCCTTTTATAAATTGGTTAGTCTTAAATGCTATATTTCGACTTTTTTCTACAATTAGGTTGGCCTTTTTTTAAATTGGTTAGCCTTAAATGCTATATTTTCGGCCTTTTTCTGCTAATAGGCTGGCCTTTTAAAGCTGCAGTTAATTAGAAGTTGGCCTTTTCTCATTTAGAAAACCTGGCAACCCTGGTGGGACTCCCTCATTTCACTTGCGTAGTCGGGAGTGACTGAGGAGTGTTACCTATACCAAAAGTAAGTTTTCAACAACCACTTGTTTAACAAATCAAATAAGATCTGTTTGCTTTATTTCTTGTTGAAAACTTGAGTAATGATATTTAATTACTCGAAAGCATAAACTATTAAGGAAAAACTGAGTAAAAGTACACTCATCAACGAGAAAATAATGCATAGGCCTAGTTCCCTTGAAATTAATATAAACCGTAACTACAATAACAAAACTCAGTATGTTATACCGTAATGAAACCATATAAATCTTGAGAACAAATGTTACATTGTTCTCAATAATCTACGGCAAATGAAGAATAGTTTTGTAATATTAAGTCCTTCAAACAAAAGCAGTAAAACAGCAATATTTTGAGCTGACATATAACCATCTATATGAATAAAAGAAAAAAAAAACTTAGGTACAACTTCATGACGGTTTAGACAAAGTTAAGATGATTTAAATTCTGAAATCTCTCGTTGATTGAGTAACTGAAATGTAGAGCTAAACTTTATAATAATAAAACGTGAGGGAAAGTTAGTAACAGGGAACAATGTTCATTCTAATGGTGTTGGAGCTTTCATTTTTAATGGGAACCAAGCACAGAACGAAGGGGCTTATATAAAGGCATATATATATATATATATATAACCCTTCCTGAGTGGGGATACCTTAACGTGGTGAAAGGGTTTATGTATCGCCACAGCAAAGTTGTACTAGTCAGGGCCACCCATATTAGTTTGGTTCGCTATGAACGATCAGACAAAAGTCTCCCACCATCACTAATCCGCTGTGGCCAGCGGGGTGATGAAATTGGCCTAACCCCGGGACATGATTAAAACCATGTCTGAAGCCTTTGTCCTGCACTAGATATGGCTGCATGTTATATATATATATATATTATATATATATTTATATTATATATATATATATATTTTTATATATATATATATAGTATATATATATAAAAATAAAGGAGGGCAAAGGCCAAGAAAAAGACAAAAATACATATTTGAGTTGAAAGCAGCTTCTCAGGACATCGCTTCAGTCTCGATGCTCCACCACCCCTCCCCACTACCTCCACCACCCCTCCCCCTCCCTCTTTAAATCCTGAAAAATGGATCTGAAATCCCCAGACCTTCACCCCTTCCCCCTCAACCCTCCCCCAAATTAATGTGATTCTCCTTAATGCTTATTGTTATGGTCGAACTTATCTCGAACTACCTGTCTTAGCTGATAAAGGGAATTACCACATAAACATATTAGGAGGTTTTTCTTCTCTTCCTCAAAGAGCCATTCACTCCTCCTAGGTCCACGGGG
>NC_090729.1:181801525-181806525 GCF_036898095.1 Palaemon carinicauda | reverse complement strand
TTCTGTTTTCCTGTATCTATCATCTCTAATTTATTCTCTCGCTGTTATTCTATGCATAAATACATTCTGTTTTCCTGTATTTAACATCTCTAATTTATTCTCTCGCTGTTATTCTATCCATAAATACATTCTGTTTTCCTGTATCTATCATCTCTAATTTATTCTCTCGCTGTTATTCTATGCATAAATACATTCTGTTTTCCTGTATCTATCATCTCTAATTTATTCTCTCGCTGTTATTCTATCCATAAATACATTCTGTTTTCCTGTATCTATCATCTCTAATTATTCTCTCGCTGTTATTCTATGCATAAATACATTCTGTTTTCCTGTATCTATCATCTCTAATTTATTCTCTCGCTGTTATTCTATCCATAAATACATTCTGTTTTCCTGTATCTATCATCTCTAATTTATTCTCTCGCTGTTATTCTATCCATAAATACATTCTGTTTTCCTGTATCTATCATCTCTAATTTATTCTCTCGCTGTTATTCTGTCCATAAATACATTCTGTTTTCCTGTATCTATCATTTCTAATTTATTCTCTCGCTGTTATTCTATCCATAAATACATTCTGTTTACCTGTATCTATCATTCTTAATTTATTCTCTCGCTGTTATTCTATGCATAAATACACTCTACTTTCATGTATGTATCATTTCTAATTCACAAACTCCATATTTTCGGAGCACAGCTTCGGAAATTCACTCAGTTTAATGGGTAGAAAAAGACTAGAACATGAAAAGTGAATTTTTCAATTAGTGGCATTTTTACGTAGCTAGAGAGATTTCTATTTCCTTTTTTTTACTTTCGATTTTTAATTCGTTTCGATCGTATTTTTATTTATTACTGAAATGCTTTCGATTTTAAGATTGACAAGATAAAAGGGAAGCGAGTGCATGATTAGGAGTAGTTGATATTTTACAATTGTATCAAATGGGTACATTTGAATTCTGGTGATTGATTGATTTATTGATTTTGAGTTTTCTGGCATCCTGACATCTAAGGTGAAATGTAAAGAAGAAATACATTTGCATTTCACTTTACTGTACATTGATAAAAGTAAACAAAATTTCAAACTTATTTTCATGGTATCGTTCTTAACTGGTGAACGCCAGACTGGGGTTCCAGTCCCCGCGCAAACTCGCTAGTTCCTTTGATCGCTGCAACCTCACCATCCTTGTGAGCTAAGGATGGGGGGGGGGTTTTGGAAGACTATAGGTCTATCTGCTGAGTCACCTGGGGGAGCCAATAGGCCTATTTGCTGTGTCCTCAGCACCCATTGACTGGCCCTCCTTGGTCCTAGCTTGGCTGGAGAAGGGGCTTGGGCGCTGATCATATGCATATATGGTCAGTCTCTAGGGCATTGTCCTGCTGATAGGGCAATGTCACTGCCCCTTGCCTTTACCATTCATGGGCGACCTTTAAACCTTCAAGATTATCCCAGTTTGCACTATGAATTCAAGGACAAGCATTAATCCATAAATGTTGGTTTCCTGTTGTTACAATGAAAAAAATGTCCTATATTGTTCAAATAGCTAAGTTATTCATTTTGTTTTACCTTCCTTTTAATTTATTCCTAATATGTTTAGCTAGTCTTTGCAAAAATATTCCTTCTAAATTGTTATATTTTGAAGTATCATTGTTCATATACTTTGCTGATCGTTTTTCGTAAGATTTCATCTGATTTCTTTTTTGTGCTCGTACCTAAGGTTCATTAATTTTCGTATTTTTCTGCAACCATTGGTTCTTATCTCTTAATATCAATACTTTAACCTTGCTAATACAGTGGTAAACTGTTAGCCTAGCATTCGCAGGTAGCAGATCGATCCCCCACCCAGGACCATAAGTTTATGCTGTTTACTGGGGAGGCCATTGCTATAGTTGGGCACCACAGTGGGGGGGTTGGGGGTTGGGGGGATTCATCTATTCTGATGAAACTGGACCTGAAACCAGACATCGTTACCTTAACCCTTTATATTTCCTATTATCCATGGTGTTTTTATTTCGATTAAAACGATTTTCTGAACCAGTCGTATTAGTATGTTTGGGATTAAATATATTTACCTAGTCCTAAAACTTCAATATCTTTTAGTGTTAGAGTTCTCTTGCTTGAGGGTTACACTCGGCCACACTATTCTATCTTATTTCTCTTCCTCTTGTTTTGTTAAAGTTTTTTATTGTTTATAAGGGAGATATTTATTTTAATGTCAATCTTCTTAAATTTTTATTTTCCATTGTTTTCCTTTCCTCATTGGGCTATTTTCCCTGTTTGAGCCCCTGGGCTTATAGCTTTTCCCACTAGGGTTGTAGCTTAGCAAGTAATAATAATAATAATAATAATAATAATAATAATAATAATAGTGTTCTTGACATCTGTGGGAAAGAAAATGAAAGATTAAAAATAAAAATTAAAATAAAAGATTATTAAAAACTGACCATAAAGTATTCAACGCTAAAGTTCATTCAAATTGGTTACTATCACATTGATTCACCTATTGTAGAACTAGTTACCTGGAGGAAGGAAGGCCCGTACTGTAAAAAATTATTGTAAACCAAGTGCTAATATGATTTTTCATACAAATGTCAATTAAATAAAAGGAATATGAGTTTGTAAATAAATAAATTCATTTGTCCTAAACATCAATAACACGTGAAGAAATGAAGTGTAAAGAATTATCAAAAATTGACCACTAGGGGCACACTATTCTATCTTATTTCTCTTCCTCTTATATCTTTGAAGTTTTTATAGTTTATACATGAAATATTTATTTTATTATTGTTACTTTTTACATATCTTATTTTGAATGTTAATTAATTCTCTTATTTCCTTGTTTCCTTTCATCACTGGGGTATTTTCCCTGTCGGAGCCCCTGGGCTTATAGCATCTTGCTTTTCATACTAGGGTTGTAGCTTAACAAGTAATAATAATAATAATAATAATAATAATAATAAAGAAATTATTACCGAACACGATTTAATTTTCAATAAAAAATACAATTTTGAATTCAATACAACAATGCAGATTCAGTTTCATAAAATACGCATGCAACAAAAATTGCGTAACCTCGACTCTGAATTTACAGTTCAAGGGTGGTTTCGTACGCCGAGAATAGTATAATAATCTTCCAGTTTTACAATTTAAGGCGAATGTTTCATAAATTGCGTATTCGTCAAATTACCCCGAAACTTTTATCTTTAGATTTCTTCAAACTCTCTGCAAGTTTTTCAAAAGTTTGTCAACCAACATTATTCGCTTTTTGAGTTTTTGGAACCGGAGTTTGCAAGACTGAAAATTTTAGACAAAAGATTTGCAGGGTAGCTCAGTTTGATTGATTAGATATAATGTGGTTTTTATTATCATTATTACTTTAATCAACGACTTACTTAGGTAGTAAGTTGGTCAAAGAACCAGCCACCCGGTGAGATACTACCGCAAGAGAGTTATGGGTCATTTACCCAGATAGTGCTACATTGGATCCCTCTCTGGTTGCAGCTGATTTTTCCTCTGCCTACACGTACACCGAATACTCTGTTCTATTATATACATATTCTCCTGTCCTCCTACACCAGCCAACACTAAGATAACCGATAAATTCTTCTTCACACATGAGGTTAACTACTGCACTGTAATTGTTCAGTGGCTACTTTCCTCCTGGTAAGGGTAGCTATGGTAAGCAGCTCATCTAGGAGGTCACTCTAAAATGTTCTCTAGTCATGGGTAGAGCCATAACCTCTGTTCCAAGGTCTTCAACTGTTCTCTTACTTGAAGGTACACCCAGGCACACTATTCTATCTTTTTCCTTAATTCCTTTCCTCGCTGGGCTATTTTCCCTATTGGAGCTCTTGAGCTTTAAGCATCGTGCTTTTCCAACCAGGGTTGTAGCTTAGCAAGTTATAATAATAATAATAATAATAATAATACTATAATTGAATAAAAAAATATAATCCAATAGACATACCTTATACTCTAGTCAACCAAGTGACGTGTGAGAGAAAAGCATAAATTGTCCTCAACAAACTTATCAGAGCGTCATACCCCGTAGTAAATAACTTCGACAAAGATTTTCCAATTGGTTTTATATATTTGCTAATCGGAAATTATGTAATTTACGATATAGGGGGTCTTCAAAGTATTCGTGTTTTAATTTGAGAGAGAGAGAGAGAGAGAGAGAGAGAGAGAGAGAGAGAGAGCGCGCGCAATAAATCACTTCGACAAAGATTTTCCAATTGGTTTTATATATTTACAAGTCGAAAATTATGATTTTAACGTTAAAAGGGTCTTCAAAGTATTCCTTAGAGAGAGAGAGAGAGAGAGAGAGAGAGAGAGAGAGAGAGAGAGAGCGCGCAATAAAGAGAGAGAGAACGTAATAAATCACTTAAACGAAGATTTTCCAATTGGTTTTATATATTTACAAGTCGGAAATTATGATTTTAACGATAAAAAGGTCTTCAAAGTATTCCTTAGGAGAAAGAGAAAGAGAGAAAGAGAGAGAGAGAGAGAGAGAGAGAGAGAGAGAGAGAGAGAGCGTAATAAATCACTTCAACGAAGATTTTCCAATTGGTTTTATATATCTAAATTATGCCTTTTATGATAAAGGGTCTTCAGAATATTCGTTATGGAGAGAGAGAGAGAGAGAGAGAGAGAGAGAGAGAGAGAGAGCAATATATAAATTCAGCAAAGATATTCCAATTGGTTTTATATATTTACAAGTCGGAAATTATGCCTTTTACGATATAGGGGCCTTGAAAGTATTCGTTAGAGAGAGAGAGAGAGAGAGAGAGAGAGAGAGAGAGAGAGACCAATATATAACTTCAACAAAGATATTCCAATTGGTTTTATATATTTACAAGTCGGAAATTATGCCTTTTACGATATAGGGGCCTTCAAAGTATTCGTTAGAGAGAGAGAGAGAGAGAGAGAGAGAGAGAGAGAGAGAGAGAAAAAAAAAACTCTAAAAGGGGTCGCTTAGATAAACGGATAAAGTGACTGAACG
>NC_090729.1:181791525-181794025 GCF_036898095.1 Palaemon carinicauda | reverse complement strand
TCGCGGTGGTGCCCTTTTAGGTCGGAAAAGTTTCTTGATCGCTGATTGGTTGGACGAGATCATTCCAACCAATCAGCGATTACGAACTTTTCCGAGCTACTAGGTCAATTTCTTTTAGCGATGCATATTTGCACCGACTCGCAGCGGTGCCCTTTTAGCTTGGAAAAGTTTCCGGATCGCTGATTGGTTGGACGAGATAATTCCAACCAATCAGCGATCACGAAACTTTTCCGAGCTAAAAGGGCACCGCTGCGAGTCCATGCAAATATGCATCGCTAAAAGAAATGGACTATAGGTCCAAGAAGTTGCCAGACCTGTGAGTAGCTTCACTTATGATTTGCTCACAGCATGATTCAGAGTTGTAAGGTTTAAAGGTTTTAAAGGTTGATTATGAATGGCAGAGGTAAGGGACAGTGACATAGTCCTATCGTGCACGACAATGCCCTAGAGACTGACCATATATACATATGATCAGCGCCAAAGACCCCTCTCCACCCAAGCTAGGACCAATGAGGGCAGGGCAATGGCTGCAGATGACTCAGCAGATAGACCTGTAGGCTCCCCCAAACACAAGGATGGTGAGGTCGTAGTGACCAAAGGAACTAACGAGTTTGAGCGGGCCTCGAACCCCAGTCTGGCGATCACCAGTCAGGGACGTTACCACATCGCTCTTAAGCCATGGCGATCAGTAAGTGAAATAGAATTTAACCACAGCCTATGGTGAGCATTGAAATCACCAACAAGCACAAAAGAGGCCTTTCTTTCATCCTGTATTTTCGCCATAATGGTAAGAAGACACTCGAAGATAGAATCATCCAAGTCTGGATTTCGATAGATGAAAATGTGGTGGGGATGAATAAGTAATGACAAAAAAATAAAAAATATTATTCCAGGGATTTATGCTTCACACAGAGTAAATGTAGTATTTGGCTTAAATGTGGAATTTTTTGGTAAAGGTTTGAAAGTCTACATGACCCACAATACCCTGCAGTATATACCTAACAGAATACATATGATCACCGTCAAGGTACCTTCATCACCCATGATGGCATGGTGGGAACCAGACAGTGGAGCTCCAGAATACCTCCATTTCCAAAATTGAATTTGAACATCGACTGCACAGATTTAGCAAAATTTTTTTCCATGATAATCAAGATAAATTTTCCTTGAAACTAATTTTGCCAGAATAAATGGAAGAAAACTGTATCTCATTCGAGATGAAACGTGGGAGTAAAAATGATTTTACTGTTGGTAAAACAATTTTCGACAACCAAAATCAGTTTGCGACAAAATGAAATATATAAATCTCGGTGGTATTAAATCCTCTAATTTGGCCGAGGTTTTACCCCAGGACTAAATGAATCTGTAAAAAGACTATCAACAACGGGAGAGACAGAAACTTTTCAATAAGCTATTTCTCTTTCTCTTTCCCTTCCCCCTCCAACACCGTCTAAATTCAGGGATGCCAAGTTTTAAAAGGCCAACCTAATAGTAGAATAAGGCCGAAATATAACATTAAAGACTAACCATTTTTTAAAAAGGCCAAATATAGATAACTAGCACGAAAAGCCCAAATTTGGAGGGTTTTGGGGCCAAAAAAGGCCAACCCGGCAACCCTGTGATTATACAAGAGATTTCCATGAAACTCTGCGTTTGATAGACTGGATTTTCCTTTCTGTCGCAATAAACGCCTCAAGGATGGGACTTTTATTTTCGTTTTGTGATTTTCAGAATCACTGGTCCTTCCATTCGACTTTCTTTTATATTTTTTTCATCTTTGAATATATATATAAATGTATTATACAGTATATGTATATAGTATCTTTATATTTCATATATATATATATATATATATATATAAATGTGTTATACAGTATACGTTTATTGTATTTTTATATTTCATATATATATATATATATATATATATAAATTTCTACATCATACTTGGCATTGAACCCTAGCCCCTTTTAATGAAAGGCCAGGTTGATTCCAATCATTCCACCAGGAGCCATCAAAGAAGGGGCTAGGGTTCAATCCCAGGTGTGAGGTAGAAATTTATTTCTACTTGAACACGATATTGAGTTGATATTTATCCATATATATATATATATATATATGTATATATATATCTATCTATCTATCTATCTATATATATATATATATATATATATATTAGCGTGTGCAACCATTCATACAAAAACAATTTTACACATACTCTAAACAACAATAATCCTCATCAATTAATCAAGCACCCTTATATTTTTTATCTCATATCTATTTTCTTATCTTAATTTCCTTATCCTTTCAGAAATGGAAGTCGCAGGTCCCCTACTTCACCTGAAAGACTTGACCCGGACGGACATGGCAGCGTACCTTTGCATCGCCACGAATGGCATCCCGCCTTCCGTCAGCAAACGCATTGAGGTAGAAGTCAAATGTAAGTTTTGTTCAAGACAGGTTTAATGTTTCACAGTATGATTATATTGTGACAAATAGGATT
>NC_090729.1:181781525-181786525 GCF_036898095.1 Palaemon carinicauda | reverse complement strand
AGGTCAAAATGTCTGGTTACAGTTTCACCAGAACGTCCGCCGGGCAAGCCCAAGGCCCCCCTCCCCCCCCCCCTTCTCCCCCACTCCCACCCCCACCCCCGGATATATTGACGTAAATGATTGATATATTGGTCACCAACCCGTAAAAGATAAAAACAAAGTAGGGTAACAATTAAGGTCGCCTGTATTTTACTGAAATACGACTGAGAACATTATATTATTACGGAGAATTTCCGATTATTATTGCGCCTTTTTTAACAGTGTACACTGGAATAAAATCAATCTAGTTGAACTTTATGCAATTGTATCAAGAAATAATACTTTAATCGATAATACAGTCCAAATTTCATCTCATTATTTCAACGTGACCAAAATCATAAATAAAAAGCTTGAATAAAAGTCGGGAAAAATGCGAAGAATTTATCAAAGGATTTTCGCAAAAATTCAAAAATTTTACTCAAATATTTCGCTGTTGGAAAATCGTCAAATATGGTTTGCTTACGTGGCCTTTTTACTTAGGGAATATCTAGTTTTCGTTCTTTCATTTTCCTTTTTATCTTATTTTAGAGCGAAATTAAATAAATAAATAAAAGCAAACTACAAATGGAAAGGGAGCATTAGAAAATGTAACCTTGTCAACATTTAATTTTCTATTATTTCTGAGCGAAACTAAATAAACAAAAGCAAAGAGAACATCAGAAACTGTAACCTTGATATCATTTAATTTTCTATTATTTCTGAGCGAAACTAAATAAACAAAAGCAAAGAGAACATCAGAAAATTTAACCTTGATAACATTTAATTTTCTCTTATTTTTGAGCGAAACTAAATAAACAAAAGCAGAGAACATTACAAAATGTAACTTTGATTACATTTAATTTTCTATTATTTCTGAGCGAAACTAAATAAACAAAAGCAAAGAGAACATCAGAAAATTTAACCTTGATAACATTTAATTTTCTCTTATTTTTGAGCGAAACTAAATAAACAAAAGCAAAGAGAACATTACAAAATGTAACTTTGATTACATTTAATTTTCTATTATTTCTGAGCGAAACTAAATAAACAAAAGCAAAGAGAACATCAGAAAATTTAACCTTGATAACATTTAATTTTCTCTTATTTTTGAGCGAAACTAAATAAACAAAAGCAAAGAGTACATTACAAAATGTAACTTTGATTACATTTAATTTTCTATTATTTCTGAGCGAAACTAAATAAACAAAAGCAAAGAGAACATCAGAAAATTTAACCTTGATAACATTTAATTTTCTCTTATTTTTGAGCGAAACTAAATAAACAAAAGCAAAGAGAACATTACAAAATGTAACTTTGATTACATTTAATTTTCTATTATTTCTGAGCGAAACTAAATAAACAAAAGCAAAGAGAACATCAGAAAATTTAACCTTGATAACATTTAATTTTCTCTTATTTTTGAGCGAAACTAAATAAACAAAAGCAAAGAGTACATTACAAAATGTAACTTTGATTACATTTAATTTTCTATTATTTCTGAGCGAAACTAAATAAACAAAAGCAAAGAGAACATCAGAAAATTTAACCTTGATAACATTTAATTTTCTCTTATTTTTGAGCGAAACTAAATAAACAAAAGCAAAGAGAACATTACAAAATGTAACTTTGATTACATTTAATTTTCTATTATTTCTGAGCGAAACTAAATAAACAAAAGCAAAGAGAACATCAGAAAATTTAACCTTGATAACATTTAATTTTCTCTTATTTTTGAGCGAAACTAAATAAACAAAAGCAAAGAGAACATTACAAAATGTAACTTTGATTACATTTAATTTTCTATTATTTCTGAGCGAAACTAAATAAACAAAAGCAAAGAGAACATCAGAAAATTTAACCTTGATAACATTTAATTTTCTCTTATTTTTGAGCGAAACTAAATAAACAAAAGCAAAGAGAACATTACAAAATGTAACTTTGATTACATTTAATTTTCTATTATTTCTGAGCGAAACTAAATAAACAAAAGCAAAGAGAACATCAGAAAATTTAACCTTGATAACATTTAATTTTCTCTTATTTTTGAGCGAAACTAAATAAACAAAAGCAAAGAGAACATTACAAAATGTAACTTTGATTACATTTAATTTTCTATTATTTCTGAGCGAAACTAAATAAACAAAAGCAAAGAGAACATCAGAAAATTTAACCTTGATAACATTTAATTTTCTCTTATTTTTGAGCGAAACTAAATAAACAAAAGCAAAGAGAACATTACAAAATGTAACTTTGATTACATTTAATTTTCTATTATTTCTGAGCGAAACTAAATAAACAAAAGCAAAGAGAACATCAGAAAATTTAACCTTGATATCATAAGTATATTTCTATCTTCGCCAACTCCGTTACGGCGAATATGTTATTTGTTTCTATGCCTGTGTATTTTTAATTCACATAACTCAAAAACTATTTGAACTATCTCATAAAATATGGTGGGATGATTGGCTATGATCCAAGGGACAATTTGATTAGATTTGGGCGTGACTGGGTCAAAGGTCAAGGTAACGAAAAGGCCAAATACGTCTTTTGGCTACGTTGTGGTCCTCTTTTATCCGATTTGCATGAAACTAGTGGGAAAATGTGCATAGCCTAATTCAATAGTCAATTTTATGATATACAACATGATCAAGGTCAATTCCACAAAAAGGTAATAAAATGTCTTTTTGCTATCTTGTGGCTCAATCTCATGAAATTTGGTGGGAACATTGGTCATGATCCAAGGGGAATTTGATAAGATTTTGGGGGCGATTGGTCAAGGTCACAAAAGGTCAAAAGTCTTTTCGCTACATCGAGGTCAATCTTTATCCGATTTGAATGAAGTTGGTGCCAAAATATCCATAATCCAATTGCCCATCTTGTTATGTGGCGGTGGCAAAGGTATGCCCTCTACCGAGTGCCCGTTCTAGTTCCGTTTGATATTAACCAAAAGGAAAAATGTAAACG
The DNA here is from genome assembly GCF_036898095.1 of Palaemon carinicauda. Taxonomy (NCBI): domain Eukaryota; kingdom Metazoa; phylum Arthropoda; class Malacostraca; order Decapoda; family Palaemonidae; genus Palaemon; species Palaemon carinicauda. The sequence goes on along the minus strand of NC_090729.1, from coordinate 181,783,543 downwards.
AAACAGAACGCTAGAGAAAATATATTTAATAAAATAACTTGTACTGAGTTTTTAGTAACATATTTTTGTTGGAGATTGACTGAAATAAAAAAAAAAAAAAAAAAAAAAAAAAAAAAGCAAAATCGATCACTGTAAACCATAGCCCTGATCATGTTATTTTGCTTTTCAGGCCGAGAGGAGAAAACCAAGTCCTACGGTAAACCACTCTCGGCTGTGAACTGGAGTAAAGATAAGGGTAAGTAACATGTACACTTGGGCACAGGGCTCCTTGGTACACCTCGCTCCAAAGAAGCGCTCCTTGAGACACCCTTACTTCACTGCGCGTAACCATATAAATTGCAATTGTAAATACAGTATATATATGTAAAATCATAAAAATCATTCATGTAAATATACGATGATGTATATTTGTTATAAATTGTAAGATTGTAAATGTGTATTTCATAATAAAAGAAAAAGAAAATTAGTGTAGGGAGAGGTGGTGGGCGGGACAAAACACAGGACCTCTCCGTGCAGTAAGGGAGCGGTTGAGTGCACTTTTCAAGAGCAAGATGTACTATAGTACATTTCTTTTAGCGAGGCAGAATTGCACCGACTCGCAACGGTGTCCTTTTAGCTCGGAAAAGTTTCCTGATCGCTGATTGGTTAGAAGTATCTTGTACAACCAATCAGCGATCAGGAAACTTTTCCGAGCTAAAAGGGCACCGCTGCGAGTCGGTGAAAATATGCCTCGCTAAAAGAAATGGACTATAGGTATTCCTATGTCCGACAGTACAACACATCAGTATTCAATAAGTAGGTCGCGGTTGAAGATATGACAAACTTGTTTTATCATTAAGTTATCATAGCAAATATCATCCTCAGTACGAGCGTAAAATGTTTGCCTTTGCATTGGTCACATATAGGCATATTTCATATTGTACCTTGATGCTCTACCCCTCCTGGACACAGAGAGAGAGAGAGAGAGAGAGAGAGAGAGAGAGAGAGAGAGAGAGAGAGAGAGAGAGTAATTTCTTGATGGCAATTCTTCCTAGAGGCACTAGCATCTAAAGAAATGAAACTATTGGGCAACTATTCTGCAACACCAATACAGAAACATTAGGCAACTATGCTACATGTCAAGGAGAAAACTTTGACGCCACTGTAAAATGATATATGGCAAGGGTTTTCATTGGGTGATTTCAACTCATTTTGCAACTAATAAAATCTCGTCTTCTAGAGAGATTAAAAAACGGAGCATGATGGTATAGGCGTGACTTGTTTGTCAAAGTAGAGTAACTGAACTGTGACAGAATGAGCCTTACTAAAGACATTTTCACATTTCCTTCGACAGAAGCTTCAACGTCTGCCAAGGAGGAGCTCTCAGACTTGCGGAAGTCGTCGCAGACCCTCTACAACAGCAACAACCTTAATAACAACAACAACAACAACCATCACCAACGACACACCAACAACAAGTTGTTGAACTTCGAGTTAGAGGCAGATCCCACCTTTTCGGCATCGCCCCCCTCCTGCAGGAATCCGCTGCCAGGAACTTGCCTGGCTCTGTGTTGTCTATTGGCGAATATCCTTCAACGAGCGACGCTTTTGTTATGCTAATGACTGTTTTTAGGGGAGCTGCCTGGCGAGGGCAGTTATTTAGCCATTAATGGCGTTTTGTAATGAAACCTGTCCTTTCTGTTATCTTTTTAGGATAACATTAATCATTGTTATAAATAGTCTAATGAATCCTCGAGATGCATTCGTGTATAAAGTAAATCGAGAATTATATGGCTGACCATATATACATAGGTATACATGCATTCTCGCATTGGTGCTTATTTTCTCATGTTTTCTCCATATTAATGATAAGAAACAGAAAAAAAAGATTAAAAAATTTATGTGGTTTTATGAAAATATTCGGTACAATTATTCCAAAATATTTGCATGTGCATGATCATGTATAAATGTATATAATTTGAAGATGCCTTCCGTACAATGATGCCGTTTTAATATTAATTACCAGTGGGACAATTGAA
>NC_090729.1:181771525-181779025 GCF_036898095.1 Palaemon carinicauda | reverse complement strand
TTACTGAAATGAAATCTGAAGTAGCTTAAGATATACAATTTATATCATATATCATTTCCGCCTACACATATTGAAGCTTTTAAATCAGTACTTCTTAGTTTACCAAAATGAAATCTAAAGTAAACTGTAAAAAAAAAAAAAAAAACAGCAATTTTTAACGGAAATTCTCCGTAAAAATATACTGCTTTCAACCGTATTTCAGTAAAATACAAGCGACCATAATTTTACTTTGCTTTATTATTATCTTTTAAGGGTTGGCGACCGTAATATCACTCTTTTACTTTATTATAACCATTTTTAAACGGTAAAAATCCTGGAATACATGTTGCCAGACTTTTACCATTTTAATGCAAATATTTAAGTGTAGCTTAAAATCAGATAACAGGAAAAAGGCATAAAATCATACAACAGATTAAAAAAAAAAAAAACATTTGAAAGACACCGGACAATAATTTCATTCGCTTCCGAAAGAGGCAGAAAAAAATGGCTAATAATGAAACACTTGTCTTCCATTTGCAACTTGAGTCTCTTCAGACTATGAACGTGGGTAACAGGGAACCTTCTTTCCTATAAACGTTTGATATATTAACTTATAATTTCCGAAAAACGTTTGTAAAATGTGACGTTATTCTATTTCCCTTATTTGCTATCAAATGATCATGGTTTAAGTATGAAATAGAATGTAATTAGATCAATTTTATCTTTTTTACATAAAATTATATTTGCTTTGAGTTTATGTCGTTATAATTATATTTCCTATAAAAGCAAACAATTTTTATTTTAGTTGGCTGAATGTTTATATAAAATTATGTATAATACGCCTGCATATCTCATATATATACATAAACATTTATACTGTATATGTATATATATATATATATATATATATATATATATATATATATACATATATATGAATGTTTATATATATTCATGCACAAAATATATGTAAGTGAGCATATACATACATATTAAATAAATAAATATATATATATATATATATATATATATATATATATATATATATATATATATATATATACATGTATGTATATATATACATATATATGCAGATACATACATACATATATATACAGATATATATATATATATATATATATATATATATATATATATACATATATATATATATATATATATATATATATATATATATACTGTATACATACACACACATACACATTTATAGTCGGTAGGTTCGGGTAAAAACAAGAACCTCGTAGTATTATCTCAATAAAAAAAATTAAATAAACATTCAAGCAATCTATAAACAGAATAAATTTAAAAAAAAAAATATTCCAAAATAACAATTTCCCCATATGGCAACCCAGGACGGGAATGATAATATCTGTTTTCTTATCTCCTTCTATTAATAACCTCAATTGTCTCGTACGAAGTCTAGTGAAATAAAACATGAACACTATTTCGAAAGATTTCTTTCATTTCAGCCTAACCTTTCAGAGTTTCATACTCTTTCATAATGTCTATCTGGTTTTATGAGGTTGTGCATGTTGAGGCAAGGTAAGGTGAAGGATGATATGGAGAGAAGGGGTTTGGTGGATGAGGATGCCTTTGATAGAAGGCATTGGAGAGCGCTGATCAGGCAACCAACCCCTTAATGTAGGGATGACAGTGGGAAAGAAGATAATTGGGACTTTGGAGATAAGGTGAAGGATAACATGGAGAGAGGAGGTATGGTGAAAGAGGATGTCTTTGATAGAAGGCATTAGAGAGGGCGTATCAGGCAACCGACCCCTTGATGTAGGGATGACGGTGGGAAAGAAGATAACTGGGACTTTGGAGATAAGGTGAAGGATAACATGGAGAGAGGAGGTATGGTGAAAGAGGATGTCTTTGATAGAAGGCATTAGAGAGGGCGTATCAGGCAACCGACCCCTTGATGTAGGGATGACGGTGGGAAAGAAGATAACTGGGACTTTGGAGATAAGGTGAAGGATAACATGGAGAGAGGAGGTATGGTGAAAGAGGATGTCTTTGATAGAAGGCATTAGAGAGGGCGTATCAGGCAACCGACCCCTTGATGTAGGGATGACGGTGGGAAAGAAGATAACTGGGACTTTGGAGATAAGGTGAAGGATAACATGGAGAGAGGAGGTATGGTGAAAGAGGATGTCTTTGATAGAAGGCATTAGAGAGGGCGTATCAGGCAACCGACCCCTTAATGTATTGATAACGATGGGAAAGAAGAAAATTAGTGGTATTTTACCAATAAAATAGGTTCATCCACGATTCAGCAATTGACTGAAAAATGGCTAAATGTGGTTTTTCAGATTAGTTATCCCATTCAGTCTGAATCAAATCTCTGAATATTAATAGCTCATGGTTCACATTCAACATTCTATGAGGTAGCTCATGTTGTGGCAGTTATATAATGTATAACTACATGTTGAATGATAACTGAAGCAGTGACTACTATGTGGTCTTTCAATTTAGTCACCCCATTTAATCTGAATAAACAAAGCCAATCCAACACCTTCTAAAAAACATAACAGACACCTCACGCGTCTCGAACTGTCGACCTAACCGCGCCAGGACTCCTCGCTGCTGGGAGGAAGGACGCTGGTGACTGGTACATTATATGAATATACGCTACCAGGGTCAAAGTGATGTCAGGCAGGGCAGCCAATCGGGACTACGGTCTACCCTAAAGCCAAAGCAAAATCCTTCAAAAAGAAGGCAACCTTGCTTACCCAATACAAATGATAAAAAGTAAGTTAATAGAAGAACATTCAGTCTGAATCAAATCCCAATAGGTTCAGGTATATATATATATATATATATATATACTGTATATATATATACATATATATATATATATATATATATATATGTGTGTGTGTGTGTGTGTCCTTTATATTTGGATAAAACACTATCTAAATGACGAAAACTTGTCACCCATTGCAATGATAAGATGGCTTTCCTAGTGGTTATGTTAATTTACAGAAGATTGAATAATGAAGATATCATATGGTTAATCACTTTATACCTAATACCAACAAATGGTTGAATTAGTTACAATAAGTTAGTTCATTTTGAATATTCAAACAATATTTTATTTCTCTATTCGCGTGATAAACTGAAACCATTTCTAATATAAATGAAAGATAAGATTTTTACTCGTGTAATTGTAAAAAAAACAACCGCTCACCTCAAACTTGTTGGGATTCGTCCTTATATAACCATGAGTATCAACCAAAGCTTATTATGTCAGATGTAGCAAACACCCAGATAAAAGAATCGGGTATTAAGGTGGAATCTAAACCACGTTAATCAAACATCATCAAACATGAATGCTCTCCAGATATCTAGGTGAGATTTCAATGGAAAGCCAGTTTAAAACAGATTTCTGGTGAACTGACTTACAATATTATGCTCTCCTGAAATCTAGGTGAGATTTCAATGGAAAGCCAGTTTAAAACAGATTTTTGGTGAACTGACTTACAATATTATGCTCTCCTGAAATCTAGGTGAGATTTCAATGGAAAGCCAGTTTAAAACAGATTTCTGGTGAACTGACTTACAATATTATGCTCTCCTGAAATCTAGGTGAGATTTCAATGGAAAGCCAGTTTAAAACAGATTTCTGGTGAACTGACTTACAATATTTATCGTGATTCATGAAAGATCCGTTTATACTGAATAGGTCCCTTAATATTATGTGTTATCTTTCCTGAAAAGATGTGATCTTTCTAAAGAACGTGCGCGTCCAATATCTTATTTAAACAATTGATTAATTCAAGAGAAATTAGTTTTTAAGAAAGGTAAAGTTTTATACTAAAACATAAGGTAATAATTTTGATTACTGAAGAAGTAAAAGGAATGTATTACTCTACTGAAGGATATGATAATTTCTATGCTAAATTAAAACTACAATTTCACTGTGCAGCGAGATTCTTATTATACTGGGTGATCACAGAATTAAGCCATAGTTGAAAAATAATCTGACTGGATGTAGAATTTTGTCAAGGTTACCCCCAAAACATAAGGTAATTATTTTGATTACTGAAAAAGTAAAGGGGATTTATAACTACTGAAGAATAGGATACTATTTTTTATGCTAAATTGAAATATAATTTCACTGTATAGCGAGATTCTTATTATATTGGGTAATCACAGAATTAAGCCATTGTAGAAAAATAATCTGACTGGATATAGAATTTTGTCAAGCTTCCCCCATAAAACATAAGGTAATTATTTTGATCATGAAAAAGTAAAAGGAAATTATGACCACTGAAGAATAAGATATTTCTTTATGCTAAATTGAAATATAATTTCACTGTATAACGAGATTCTTATTATACTGGGTGATCAAAGAATTAAACCATAGAAGAAAAATAATCTGGCTAAATGTAGATGTTTATACCATGAAGGAAAATCTACAATTTATTGCAAAGCAAACTCGACAGATTAATGTGACGAGGGATTGTTACGATAGCCTGTCTGTCTGTCTGTATAGATTGCCTTACCTTGTGTAAGACACGGGCTCTTGCCGTTGGGCAGCCCAAAATACGATAGCCAGCTGGAAATGCGTGTTTCTGAACTCTGTCATCAAGGAAGACCCATATTTCAATTAGAAGCAAATTGGTGTTATTTTGAAATGATATTAACAGCTAGAAAAAGGAAAATCCCGGAATGCCATTAACAGGTAACAGCGAGCAATACCATATTGATCCTAATAAGTAACAAAGGGAAATCACGGGTTCACTACAACAAATAAGAAATTGACCCTATTATTATTATTATTATTATCATTATTATTATTATTATTATTATTATTATTATTATTATTATTATTATTTGCTAAGCTACAACCCTTGTTGGACAATCAGGATGCTATAAGGTCAGGGGACCCAACAGGGAAAATAGCCCAATGAGGGAAGGAAACAAGGAAAAATATAATATTTCAAGAACAGTAACATTAAAATAAATATTCTGTATATAAACTATAACACCTTCACCAAAACAAAAGAAGAGAAATTAGATAGAATACTGTGCCCAAGTGTACCCTCAAGCAAGAGAACTCTATCCTAAGACAATGGAAGACCATGGTACACAGGCTATGGATCTACCCAAGACTAGAGAACAATGGTTTGATTTTGGAGTGTCCTTCTCCTATAAGAGATGCTTACCATAGCTAAAGAGTCTCTTCTACCCTTACCTAAAGGGAAGTGGTCACTGAAGAATTACAGTGATAAGAAAGGGAAATCACGAGTTCACTGCAAAAATAACAAATAACAATAGGAAATCAACAGGTTAAAAAAAAAAAAAGGAAATCACGGACTCAAATCAACAGGTGACAAAGGCATAAAACAGATTACCATCAACAATTAACATAGCAACGACACACACTGAAATAAACTCGTAACAAATGGAAACTATGAAGTTTTAAAGACCGCTCATGAATGGCAGAAGCAAGGGACAGTGACGTTGCCCTTTCAAGCAGGACAATGCCCTAGAGACTGACGATATTACATATGATCAGCGCCCGAGCACCTTCTATAGCCAAGCTAGGCCCATGGAGGGCCAGGCAATGGCTGCTGATGACCCTGCAGATAGACCTTTAGGATCCCCCAAACCCCTCATCATTAGCTTACAAGGGTGGTGAGGTTGTAGCGACCAAAGAAAACGAAGAAGTTTGAGCGGAACTCGAACCCCAGTCTGGCAATCATCAGGCAAGGACGCTACCACCAAGCCACCACAACCTTGAACTGCCATCAACAATTAACCATGGGAAATCATAAAGGGATTTTCCATAACATTAAACTTCTCTTGAAAAACAATTTATAAATTCAAAGCAAGATTTCCCCTGTTATTCTCGAATAGCTTCACTACCCAACAATAGAAAAGTCGTGTAATTTCCTGAATCAAAAATTCTGAGATAAAGTAAATTCAAAGAAATGATTCATAGCTATATATTATTTGCAGGTTATTATGAAGCGAGTCGGAAACGTATCTGAAAAACAGTGTGGTGGAATTTTATCATTTTTAGTAAGGGATATTGGGATAAAGCAGTGTTCAATGATGACGTCAAGAACTCGGCCCCTCCAGGCTCCTCGACACTAAAACCCCCTCCCCCCCCCCCCGACCCCCGCGGTTGAAGCCGATAGTTGACCCCAGAGAGTAAGTTGGGAATATCAGGATTGCCAGGTTTTCTAAATGAGAAAAGGCCAACTTCTAATCAGCTGTAGCTTTAAAAGGGAAACCCATTAGTAGAAGAAGACAAGAAATACAGTACGGGAAATTTTTAACAGTGTAGGAGTCCAAATTTGGAGACCTTACTTGGTCTGAAGCTGATGATTTTCGTGTTATTGTTATCTGTAACAAATACAGTATTGGTTCTTAGGAGACAGTTGTCAGCGGTCAACACGTGAACTTAAGTCGTCCCTGAAAGTTCAAAATTTATTTGTTAAAGTTGTTAACTCCGCTGAAGGCTGTCATCATAATTAATCCGTAAAAGGGAGGTAGGGATAATTAAAGGACATAATTTAAGGTATTTTGAGTTCACAAAAAAAAAAAAAAAAAAAAAAAAAAAAAACTATAGTCCATTTCTTTTAGCGAGGCAGATTTGCACAGACTCGCAGCGGTGCCCTTTTAGCTCGGAAAAGTTTCCTGATCGCTGATTGGTTAGAATTATCTCGTCCAACCAATCAGCGATCAGGAAACTTTTCCGAGCTAAAAGGACACCGCTGCGAGTCGGTGCAAATCTGCATCGCTAATAGAAATTGACTATAGTCTGCATATACTTTTCAAGATTTACTTTTTCTTTCGTAAAAAAATTGACTTCATTTCGTCTGGTTTCTTGAAAAGTTATCAACTAGAAAAATGAATTCATACTTTTGAAACCAAGTACATGCATGGTTTGTTTTCTTTAAAGCTTTTAACTAAAAGATTTATCTATACTTTTGAAATAAACACGCACAAATATCTAATACTTTTGTATTCCTAAAGCTTATAACTTCTCACTTATGCTATGATTTTGACAATGAACTAAAGACTCTTCATTAGTTTTACGAGAGGCATAACCTGTATTCAGATTAGAGCAGAAGGGGAGCTCATCACTCTTGGTAAATATTATTATTATTATTATTATTATTATTATTATTATTATTATTTATTATCATTATCATTATCATTATTATTATTATTATTATTATTATCATTATCATTATTATTATTATTATTATTATCATTATTATTATTATTATTATTTTTATTATCATCATCATCATCATCATTATTATTATTATTATTATTATTATTATTATTATTACCAACTAAGCTACAACCTTGGTTGGAAAAGCAAGATGCTATTAGCCCAAGGGCTCCAACAAGGAAAAATAGCCCAGTGAGGAAAGGAAATAAGGAAATAAATAAACAATATATGAGGTAATGAAAAATTAAAAATTAAATATTATTATTATTCCCAACTAAGCTACAACCTTGGTTGGAAAAGCAAGA
>NC_090729.1:181754025-181759025 GCF_036898095.1 Palaemon carinicauda | reverse complement strand
CTGACACAGATATACAAACAAATAATGTTTCGTTTATCTCTTCTCCCAATTTTTTCTCTCACAGACACCAGTAGGAAAAAATTTAGAAAAATACAATCTTTTTGCCACTGACGCAGATAGACAGGACAAATTTAAGAATGTTTTTTAGTCTTTCTCCTAATTTTTCTGTCACAGACCTACAGTAGATAGATAGAAACCACTAAGAATGTTTTTTAGTCTTTCTCCATAATTTTTCTGTCACAGACCTACAGTAGATAGATAGAAAAAACTAAGAATGTTTTTTAGGTCCTTTCTCCTAATTTTTCTGTCACAGACCTACAGTAGATAGATAGAAAAAACTAAGAATGTTTTTTAGTCTTTCTCCTAATTTTTCTGTCACAGACCTACAGTAGATAGATAGAACAAAACTAAGAATGTTTTTTAGTCTTTCCCCTATTATTTCTGCCACAGACCTAAATAGACAGATAAACTAAGAAACGTTTCTAGTCTTACTCCTAATATCTTCTGCCCCCACAGACCTTGCGATAGACAGATAAACTAAGAACGTTTCTAGTCTTTCTCCTAATATTTCTGCCACAGACCCTTGATAGACAGATAAACTAAGAACGTTTCTAGGTCTTTCTCCTAATATTTCTGCCACAGACCCTGGATAGACAGATAAACTAAGAACGTTTCTAGTCTTTCTCCTCCTAATATTTTTGCCACAGACCTAAATAAACAGAAAGACTAAGAATTTATATATTCTTTCATATACCAGTTTCTGTAAATATGACAGACAGACAGACAAAGCTAAGAATGAGGCAAGTCTTCTGACTTCCTTAGCAGACGACGAATTTCTAATCACATTTCTTGATGGAGGAAAAAAAAGCATCTAAGAATTACGAATCCCTGAAAGGGCTGGAACCATTCACTTAAGACGAGGCCTCTCTGGGTAATGGCTATGTAAAGTCAGAAGCAAGTTGGAGGGACTGACGAAAAGTCGACCATCAAAGAGAAGGAACTCATAGTATTTTATTCACTGCTATTTGTTTAAGATTTTGTGTTATTTTAATGAGAAGGATATCCTTGAATAATGTTTATATGATTATAAGTCCTTGAATCTGACAACTTTTAACAATCCTTCCTCTTTTCTTAATCATACACTGTAATGAACCTCCCCCCCCTCTCTCTCTCTCTCTCTCTCTCTCTCTCTCTCTCTCTCTCTCTCTCTATAAAAAACTTGTTTAAGTTTGCCAATGGATATTTCACCATTGTTAAAGTTTTATGACATTGTTATCCTCAACGGTTTGTATATAATCATGTTAAGTCGTTTGAATAAAATCAGTTACGTCCAGCTTGTCCTTCCATTAAGACTCAGATTGTAATTGTAATAATTCATAAATTGAAATCGAACATCTTGATATGTGAACTTCATGATAATCAACTGGATTCACGTAGAAATTAAATATAATTAATAGTACAACTTTGGAGAGTGGTATTATTAATTTCAGAATGTTAAACGTTCCCGTCAACTTTGGCAGCCCAAACCTCATCAATTGCTTAATAATACGATACTTATAACCTGATGCTGAGGAAGGACCTTGATGTGCCTATGAATGAATTCACTGCGTTTGAAGTTGAAGCTACCATTAAAAAAGTAAAGAGATGGAAAGCCTCTGAATACGATGGAATAACTGCTGAGATGAAGTGACTCCCAGAATGTAAAACCTGATGAATGGGAGCTAAGAGTGTTGGTGAAAATGGCAAAAAAACAAGGAGAATTGACTGATTGGCAATAATTACAGAGGCATCACACTTAAGTTAGTTGTCATGAAGATATATAGTATGTTTATTCTAAAGAGACTGAGAGAGAAAGGTTGATGAAAAGCTGAGAAATATTCAAGCAAGATTGAAAAAAAAAGTAGAAGTTGTACTGACCAAATTCTTATTTCAAGACATGTGGTACAGCAATGTGTAGAATATAGAAATCCACTTTTGATGGTATTTGTGAATCTATGAAAAAGCCTTTGATAGTGTGCACCGGCCAATTTTGTGGAGACTCCTACGTTATTATGGAGTTTCTCTTAAATATGTAAATTTGATTAAGTCTGTTTATGAGCATAGCAAGAGCAAAGTTAATGTTAGTGGAGTCCTATCAAATGAATTTTCAGTGAACAGTGGAGTACTCCAATGGAATGTGACGTCACCTATGTTGTTTATCCTTTTTGTGGATTTTGTAATGCACAGAACAGTTAGGGATGGAGGAAAAAGATTGGACTGGATTGGTAACAGGAAATTATCTGACCTAGAGTATGCTAATGACGCTGTCCTTATTAGTAGGACACCACAGGATTTGCAATACCTGCTTACCAGAATGCATGAAATATCACATAAGGTTGGTTTGAAGATAAATAGAAGAAAGACAGAGATGATGAGAACGGATAATGCAATGGAAGATGATATAACATTGGAAGGAGGAAGGATTAATGAGGTGGAATCAATTAAATATTTAGGAACTATGATCTCTAATACAGTATCTCTAGAATTTGAGATTAATGAAAGATTGAAAAAAATAAATCAGGCAATGGCTAGGTTTAATAAAATTTGGAAATCGAATCGCATGAAATTACATATAAAAATCAGGCTATATATCAGTTTAGTGAGATCGGAGTTACTCCATGGACATGAGTCATGGCATAACAATAAGACAATATCCAATAGATTTAGTAGATTTGAGAGCAAAACCTTGAGAAAAATATTGGGAGTTGATATAAACACACACACACACACACACACACACACACACATATATATATATATATATATATATATATATATATATATATATATATATATATATGTAGTACATATATGTATATGTATGTATGTATATATATATATATATATATATATATATATATATATATATATATATATATATACATATATATAGGCTATATATATATATATATATATCATATATATATAATATATATAATATATATATATATATATATATATATATATAGGGATAACAAAAAAAGGAAGAAGGAAGAGTACTTGGGGCCCACGACACATGTAGAGAGGGAGATTGTAAAGACCAACAATTGGTTCATCACCGTGAAAAAAGTTGGCGATAACTCCTTCTCCCGCGAGTTGAAAAAAACTCTCTCTCTCTCTCTCTCTCTCTCTCTCTCTCTCTCTCTCTCTCTCTCTCTCTCTCTCTCTCTCTCTCTCCATTGGAAGAATTTGAGGAAGACATTTTTGATTAGTTCTCCCCGGTAAAACAATAGCTGTTGTGGATGATGATTTGACGGACTTTCTGAATGATATAATTTCAAATTTCGCGTAATAAAAATACTATTTCGCAAGATATATTTTTTCTGTATTTCGGATTATTTTCGGTTGGGTAGATGGCGAAATAAGGTGAAGAATGATATGGAGAGAAGAGATTTGGTGGAAGAGGATGCCTTTGATAGAAGGCATTAGAGATGACGCACCAGGCAACCGACCCCTTAATGTAGGGATAACGGTGTGAAAGAAGAAAAACATGTATGTTTTGCACGGGAAGTAATAGATAAAACTAAAATTAATATGAGGTTAAAACTTTATTATGTACACAATAATTAGGTTTATTCCAATAACCTGAAGAAATCCCAATTCATTTCCAGAAGAAAAATAACAGGAATCTCCAAATTTATTTAAAAGATTAAAAAGGAATCTCCCAATGTATTAAAAATATTAAACAGGAATCTCCCAATTTATTTCCCCACCCAAAAAGAATATACAGAAATCTCCCAATTTATTTCCAGAAAAAAAATAAAATGAAAAAAAATCTCCCAATTTATTTCCAGAAGAAAAATAATAGGAATCTCCCAATTTACTCAAAAATAAATAAACAGGAATCTCTCAATTAATTTCCAGATAAAAATAAAGAAGAAACCTCCCAATTTATTGCCAGGAAAAAAAAAATAAACAAGAATCTCCCAATTTATTTAAAAACATAAATAAACAGGAATCTCCCAATTTATTTCCAGAAGAAAAATAACAGGAATCTCCCAATTTATTTCCAGAAAAAAATAAACAGGAATCTCCCAATTTATTTCCAGAAGAAAACGATATGATGACTGGGACATCCTTCCTAGAGATGTTGACCTGTAACCAAAATACGTGTGTCGAATACACACACACACACACACTCTCTCTCTCTCTCTCTCTCTCTCTCTCTCTCTCTCTCTCTCTCTCTCTCAGCGTGTGGGTGCCCGTGTTTGCATCTGTGCAATCAATCTAAACACTAAAGCAGATGTAGTGTATCATTTCCCGGACCCTATTTTCCTTATAATACTGGAAGCATTATTAATGAAAAATTATCTTTAATGATATCATTTAAGCAACACAAGCTTCACGTCATAAACTCAGAGACAGGTACACAGTTAAAAAATTTTCCTAAAACCAAATCTATTGAAAAATGTTGGTATTTTATAAGTAAATAGACAAACTGTATCTGTCTTTTAGCCAGTTTACTTCTCTGAATAAACAACAACAGCGACAACAAAAGTAACTACTTATCTAAACAAATTTATCTAAGCGACAAAGGGCTCAAGTCAAGAAATGGAGGATTTGGCCACACAGCAGAAATTTTCTCTAAAACTTATGAAAGAAGTAAATCTTTAACCCTTTTTTTAAAGAAATACAGGGAAAAATCTTCAACACTTTTTGAATTAAACCAAGGGAAAATATTCAACACCTTTTTTGAAAGAAACAAGGGGAAAATCTTTAACACTTTTTTTTAAAGATACTGATGGAAATCTTCAACACTTTTTTAAAGAAAGTGAGGGAAATCTTCAACACTATTTTAAAGAAAGTGAGGGAAATCTTCAACACTTTTTTTAAAAGAATCTGAGGGGAAATCTTCACATTTAAAAAAAAATAGGGAAATTTTCGACTTTTTTTAATAAAAACTAGGGGAAAATCTTCACCACATTTTTTAAAGAAACTGTGGAAAAAACACCAAAATTTTT
>NC_090729.1:181727898-181747898 GCF_036898095.1 Palaemon carinicauda | reverse complement strand
TCAATTCCAATAGACCATTAGTATGTTTCTGGTTACCTATTGGAAACGTTCCTACCTGGGGATCTGCTGGACTGGGATTCGAGTCCTGCTCAAGCGCGATAGTTTCTTGTAGCGTCTGCAAACTCACCATTCTTGTGAGCAAAGGATGGGGCCGGTGTATGGGGGAGTCATCAGCAGCCATATCCTGACCCTCCCTGGTCCTAGCTTAGGTGGAGAGGGGCTTAGGCTGTTGTCACACACACACACACACAGATATATATATATATATATATATATATATATATATATATATATATATATATATATATATATAGGTCTGTATATATACACTGTCCCTTGTCTCTGCCATTAATGAGTGGCCTTTAAACCTCTTAGAGTGTCATTTAATATGTTAAGGTCATCCAATCAATAGTTTCAAGATTCTTCTTAGTTCCATCTTCTCTTAGCCTTATCATTATCAGTTATAAATTATCAATTATCTATTAAATGGGTCAAGAATAAAGAATTTTCACTTTTTTTTTTTTACTTCGTTGATTTCCACCTCTGAAGCATGGAACCTTCCACCGTGCAGGATTTACACTCGAGTATGTGCCATGTGGCCATTGCCTGAATGCTGTTGCTTTTTACCTTAGATTACCTTAAAACTTTTACCAATTTCCTTAGATTTTAAGTTATTAAAACCGAAATTACCTTAGAATTGCCCTGAAACCATGAAAATGACCTCAAACTAAGGTAATTACCTTGAAAGTTTAAACCCTGCTTCCGCGCTCCACCCTCCGAATAGTTATAATTTCGCTTTGCGTGTGTTTGATTCTGATGGATCTTCGTTCAAACTTTAAATTATTATTGTTATTATTATTATTATTATTATTATTATTATTATTATTATTATTATTATTATTATTATCGTTGTTCTTGTTATTACTATTACTATTACTAGCTAAGCTACAACCTTAGTTGGAAAAGCAAGGTGCTATAAGCCCATTATTATTATTATTATTATTATTATTATTATTATTATTATTATTACTAGCCAAGCTACAACCCTAGTTGGAGAAGCAGGATGCTATAAACCCAGGGGCTCCATCATGGAAAATAGCCCAGTGAGGAAACTAAAAAGGGAAAAATAAAATATCTTAAGAACAGTAACAACATAAGAATATTTCCTAAACTATAAAAAACTTTAACAAAGATAACCCTCCCCCCCCCCCCTCCCCTAGGATCATTTGGTTCCCCCAAAATATCCTTGTACGATCAGAGAAGCAGTAAAGGGGAAATCCGACACCCAGTTAATGGTTCTTCTCCCATCATTAATCCCTTAATTGCATTAACCAAGACAATGGACCACTCGCCTCATGACACCTCTCCGATCCCTACGGGCTTATTATTTTACGAATGAGAGGGAAAAGGAAGATAATGACTTTTATAAATCTATAATTTTGTTATAATTGTTATTAGTAATTCTGGTTATAGTTATATATATATATATATATATATATATATATATATATATATATATATATTTATATATATATATGTATGTATATTTATGTGTATATATGTATATACTATATATATATATATATATATATATATATATATATATATATATATATATATATCATATGAATGTATATATGTATATATATATATATATATATATATATATATATATATATATGTATATATATGTATATGTGCATATATATGTATATATGCATATATATATATATATATATATATATATATATATATATATATATATATATATATATATATATATATATATATATAGCCAGACACTCGTTCTTTATTATACAGGGGAGATAATACCGTCCTATTTGCAGTTCTTTTTTTTTCAATATTGAAAGTCCTGTTCCATTTTTTGGACAGAAGCCTAATACAATAATCCTCTCATGATTTGAATTACAGCCGATGATATCTGATCAAATCCTTTTCCGACGTGATTTACCAAATCTCTTTCTTGTTTCCTCTGACAGGTGTATTCATTTTTCTCGTTTCTTTTTCGTCTTAATTTATGGATATTTTTCGTATTCGGGCGCGATGTTACCGACAAAGAATGAAACCATCAGTTATCTTCGTTCTGCTCATTATGAACTCGTACGTAATTATAATGGTTTTCGTGATTTATTCCGGACATGTGTATGATACTCTGTAAGGTTGTGTATCATGTAGAGTGTAAAAAAGTGTATTTTTTAATTTATTTAGATACACTTTATTTTACAAACATCAAGTCATCTCTGCTGGTAGGATAAGTCCGTTCACATGTGGTGGCCTATTGAAAACCCGCCAGCGAGGCAGGCAACTGGACCGGGGTTCGAATCCGGCTCAAACTCGTTAGTTCTTTTGGTAGTTGCAACCTCATCATCCTTGTGAGCTAGGGATGCGGAGTTTGGGAAGAGCCTATAGTTCTAACTGCTGAGGCACCAGGAGCCAGTGCCTGTCCCTCCCTGGTCTTGACTTGGGTGGAGAGGGGGCTTGGGCACTGATCATATGAATATATGGTCAGTATCTAGGGCAATGTCACTGTCCCTTGTCTCTGTCATTCATCAGCGGCCTTAAAAACGTAGTTTACATTGGTAGATATTGGTCTAACATTTAATCTGGTATAACTTTGCTAAACTGTTTTATCTTGCCTTTTTCCGAACTCTTTTCCTTCCGTTCTGCATTTTTATTGTTGATATTGAACGTGATATATGTTGTGTATTTTATCAGAAAGTTTTTTCTCCAATTATCCAACTATTTCTTTGAAGTGTTGTGAACCCCCAAACTTACAGCATCTTTAATGTATGTATTTTTTATTCGTCTCCAAGTAGATTATTTTACTTTCGTAATCTCCAAAATATAACATTCGTTTTACTTTTCTCATACATCCATGATTTGGAATGGAAAACAGACTTTATAAAATTTTAGCTATTAATACACATTATAGTAAATGTCACGATATAGTCTAACGAGAGATGTCATACCCAGTCATTTCTTTGAAATAATGTTACAGAGAGGTTTAAAGGCCGCTCATGAATGGCATAGGCAAGGGATAGTGACAATGCCATAGCAGGACAATGCCCTAGAGACTGACCATATATATATATATATATATATATATATATATATATATATATATATATATATATACATATGATCAGCGCCCAAGTCCCCTCTTCATCCAAGATAGGACCGTGGAGGGCCAGGCAATGGCTGTCAATGACTCGGCAGGTAGACCTATAGGCTTCCCCAAACTAACTCTTCCTTAGCTCACTTAGATTTTTTTTTTAACATAATTACATTTTAAATTGGATATAATTCGTTTCTCTAGACACTGTTTATCCTAATCTTCCTTAAAAAAAATTTAAGAAAATAGTCTTAATTAGATTGAGCAATTTAAGGTAAGCAAATGAATTCGTAGGCACAGAAAGCTCCTTTCTTTTTTAAACAGGAAACGAAATTAAGTCCACTATTCTTAGGCAATGTCTTGGGAATACTCTATAGAATACGAAATTTCCCAGCGCGAAGATTTCAGGTGATTTAACCCGTTGGGACGGGGCTTGGATAGTGCAGTACAGGGTGAGCGTTACTTCACTGCCGTCTCAATGGTTACTTGAATGTCTATGCTGTGTCCGTTCTGTTTAGTAGGTTGCTAGGAGCTATGTGGGTCCTGGTCAGGAGCTTTTCCACGGACTGGGGTTGGGGGATGGGGCCTTTTTCACAAAATGTAAAAACCTCCCAAGAGATGTCAATTTACCTGAGTAACAGGCACTCCAAGAGAGTACAGTTCTTGCTCAGCCCATAGAGCAGTCCTTGTACTTTTAAGCGCTCAGCTCAAAGATGTGTCCCTTCATCCCAGTAAAGGCACTTCCCAAACATTTAAAGTAAGTAAAGGCACTTCCCAAATCTTTAAAGTAAGTAAAGGCACTTCCCAAATCTTTAAAGTAGGTAAAAGCACTTCCCAAATATTTAAAGTAAAGGCACTTCCCAAATCTTAAGTAAGTAAAAGGACTTCCCAAATCTTTAAAGTAAGTAAAGGCACTTCCCAATTCTTTTAAAGTAAGTAAAGGCACTTCCCAAATCTTTAAAGTAATTAAAAGCACTTCCCAAATTTTTAAAGTAGGTAAAAGCACTTCCCAAATCTTTAAAGTAAAGGCACTTCCCAAATCTTTACAGTATTTAAAAGCACTTCCCAAATCTTGAAAGTAAGTAAAGGCACTTCCCAAATCTTTAAAGTAATTAAAAGCACTTCCCAAATCTTTAAAGTAGGTAAAAGCACTTCCCAAATCTTCAAAGTAAGTAAAGACACATCCCAAATCTTTCAAGAAAGTAAAGGCACTTCCCAAAGCTTTAAAGTAATTAAAAGCACTTCCCAAATCTTTAAAGTAAGTAAAGGCACTTCCCAAATCTTTAAAGTAATTAAAAGCACTTCCCAAATCTTTAAAGTAAGTAAAGGCACTTCCCAAATCTTTAAAGTAAGTAAAGGCACCTCCCAAATCTTTAAAGTAAGTAAAGGCACTTCCCAAATCTTTAAAGTAAGTAAAGGCACTTCTCAAATCTTTAAAGTAAGCAAAGACATTTCCCAAATCTTTAAAGTAAGTAAAGGCACTTCCCAAATCTTTAAAGTGATTAAAAGCACTTCCCAAATCTTTAAAGTAAGTAAAGGCACTTCCCAAATCTTTAAAGTAAGTAAAGGCACTTCCCAAATCTTTAAAGTAAGTAAAGGTGCTTCCCAAATCTTTAAAGTAATTAAAAGCACTTCCCAAATCTTTAAAGTAAGTAAAGGCACTTCCCAATTCTTTTAAAGTAAGTAAAGGCACTTCCCAAATCTTTAAAGTAATTAAAAGCACTTCCCAAATTTTTAAAGTAGGTAAAAGCACTTCCCAAATCTTTAAAGTAAAGGCACTTCCCAAATCTTTACAGTATTTAAAAGCACTTCCCAAATCTTGAAAGTAAGTAAAGGCACTTCCCAAATCTTTAAAGTAATTAAAAGCACTTCCCAAATCTTTAAAGTAGGTAAAAGCACTTCCCAAATCTTCAAAGTAAGTAAAGACACATCCCAAATCTTTCAAGAAAGTAAAGGCACTTCCCAAAGCTTTAAAGTAATTAAAAGCACTTCCCAAATCTTTAAAGTAAGTAAAGGCACTTCCCAAATCTTTAAAGTAATTAAAAGCACTTCCCAAATCTTTAAAGTAAGTAAAGGCACTTCCCAAATCTTTAAAGTAAGTAAAGGCACCTCCCAAATCTTTAAAGTAAGTAAAGGCACTTCCCAAATCTTTAAAGTAAGTAAAGGCACTTCTCAAATCTTTAAAGTAAGCAAAGACATTTCCCAAATCTTTAAAGTAAGTAAAGGCACTTCCCAAATCTTTAAAGTGATTAAAAGCACTTCCCAAATCTTTAAAGTAAGTAAAGGCACTTCCCAAATCTTTAAAGTAAGTAAAGGCACTTCCCAAATCTTTAAAGTAAGTAAAGGTGCTTCCCAAATCTTTAAAGTAATTAAAAGCACTTCCCAAATCTTTAAAGTAAGTAAAGGCACTTCCCAAATCTGTAAAGTAAGTAAAGGCACTTCCCAAATCTTTAAAATAATTAAAAGTACTTCCCATATCTTTAAAGTAAGTAAAGGCACTTCCCAAATCTTTAAAGTAAGTAATGGCACTTCCCAAATCTTTAAAGTAAGTAAAGGCACTTCCCAAATCTTTAAAGTAAGTAATGGCACTTTCCAAATCTTTAAAGTAATTAAAAGCACTTCCCAAATCTTTAAAGTAAGTAAAGGCACTTCCCAAATCTTTAAAGTAAGTAAAGGCACTTCCCAAATCTTTAAAATAAGTAAAGGCACTTCCCAAATCTTTGAAGTAAGTAAAGGCACTTCCCAAATCTTTAAAGTAAGTAAAGGCACTTCCCAAATCTTTAATATAAATAAAAGCACTTCCCAAATCTTTAAAATAAGTAAAGGCACTTCCCAAATCTTTGAAGTAAGTAAAGGCACTTCCCAAATCTTTGAAGTAAGTAAAGGCACTTCCCAAATCTTTAAAGTAAGTAAAGGCACTTCCCAAATCTTTAATATAAATAAAAGCACTTCCCAAATCTTTAAAGTAAGTAAAGGCACTTCCCAAATCTTTAATATAAATAAAAGCACTTCCCAAATCTTTAAAATAAGTAAAAGCACTTCCCAAATCTTTGAAGTAAGTAAAGGCACTTCCCAAATCTTTAAAGTAAGTAAAGGCACTTCCCAAATCTTTAAAATAAGTAAAGGCACTTCCCAAATCTTTGAAGTAAGTAAAGGCACTTCCCAAATCATTAAAGTAAGTAATGGCACTTCCCAAATCTTTAAAATAAGTAAAGGCACTTCCCAAATCTTTGAAGTAAGTAAAGGCACTTCCCAAATCTTTAAAGTAAATAAAAGCACTTCCCAAATCTTTAAAGTAAGTAATGGCACTTCCCAAATCTTTAAAGTAAGTAAAGGCACTTCCCAAATATTTAAAGTAAGTAAAGGCACTTCCCAAATCTTTAATATAAATAAAAGCACTTCCCAAATCTTTAAAGTAAGTAAGGGCTCTTGCCAAATCTTTGAAGTAAGTAAAGGCACTTCCCAAATCTTTAAAGTAAGTAAAGGCACTTCCCTAATCTTTAAAGTAAGTAAAGGCACTTCCCAAATCTTTAAAGTAAGTAAAGGCACTTCCCAAATCTTTAAAGTAATTAAAAGCACTTCCCAAATCTTTAAAGTAGGTAAAAGCACTTCCCAAATCTTTAAAGTAAGTAAAGGCACTTCCCAAATCTTTAAAGTAATTAAAAGCACTTCCCAAATCTTTAAAGTAAGTAAAGGCACTTCCCAAATCTTTTAAGTAAGTAAAGGCATTTCCCAAATCTTTAAAGTAAGCTTCCAAATCATTTGAGTGATCAGGTACACACTTGATTTGTGACCATCGAAAAAATCTAGCGATCGTTAATTATCTTTATTTTGAACAAAGTTGAAAGTGGGAGTAACCATACCATTGTAAAGTTATATGTGGGATAAAGATATATTTTTAATATAACCGCATATTTTTTCAATATAACCGGCATGCTTTGCTATAACAGAAAATATTTCATTCATTCAACTTTCCTTTCAGTTTGTTTTTTTTTTTCCATCTCAAAAGGGACTGTTAGATGGGTAAATTAGAACTTCAGAAGTTCAAACAGCGAATCTTTTCATGTTGAACAGGCTGACAGAAGTCTTATTATAGTTTATATATGGAATATGTTTTAATGTTGTTACTGTTTTTAAAATATTTTATTTTAATTGTTCATTATTTCTCAGATCGTTTATTTATTTCCTTATTTCCTTTCCTCACTGGGCTATTTTTCCCTGTTGGAGCCCTTGGGCTTATAGAATCTTGCTTTTCCAACTAGAGTTGTAGCTTAGCTAATAATAATAATAATAATAATAATAATAATAATGATGATGATGATGATGATGATGATGATGATGATGATGATGATAGAGAGAGAGAGAGAGAGAGAGAGAGAGAGAGAGAGAGAGAGAGAGAGAGAGAGAGAGAGAGAGCGCGAGCCAGCCGTATTACGTATTCCTTTTATTAATACAAGAAAATCCAACTTTTCCTTCTATTTTGTCCATTTACTTTGACGCTAATTATTTAGAGATTAACCTACGTAACTTGCAGAAGCTTACAATTTTCGGGGCTTAAAAGAACTCCATTAGAAGAGATGCCTTAGAACTCTAAGGGATATTTTTCCAATTATCTCATTAAATTAGTTATATATTCTTTTCTCCTTTGTGTTGAAGATCCCAGTTGCCCCAATTAGATGAGATAATTTTTCAATATTATTTGCGTTTATATATAAACTTATGGTAAACTGAAGTGTATCAAGTATTACCTACATTTAATTAAACACAGAATACATACAAAAATACATAAACACAAACATACAAACACACGCATACATACACACATATGTGATCATGATTTTCCGATGAACTAGGTAAAGAAAATCTTGGTAATAATCCAGTTCATAAATTGATAGTGTTAATTAGCTACTCTTTTTAATTGATGGCAATAACCTTTTTAAATGAAAATTGAGACCAGAAAAGCCTGAATCCCAAATCTTGGCTATGTTTGTCATTAAAGAATGGTTAGTCTTTGACTCACAGACAGTCATTGCAAAGTCTGGGAGAGCTGTGGCTGCTACAGACAACCCATAATCTCTCTCCCTACGTTTCTATGGTGAATAAGAGGCCTGGTGTGGACCTAAGAAAAGTGATCGCAAGTGATCGAGGCAAGCGATGAATGAATTTCGGTATGAATGAATATTTACGTTTATGTTACTTTGTATTGGAACAAAATTATTAAATATATATATTAGCCCCCCAAAACATAATTTATACGTATTTTCTGACTGTTTTTAGGATATTGTAACGTTCACGCTCAATGATTCGTTTGTATTGATAGAAAATTATTAAAGATAAATATAACCACACAAATATAAATCATAAATATTTGCTGTTTTTTGGTTTTGTTTTTGTGATGCCGAAGGGTTATGTAATTCAATTAGCTAACCTTTTTTTTTATATCGTAGCGTTCATGTTCATTTATTTGTTTGTTTTCATAGAAAATTATTAACGGGTAATATAACCAAACACATTTTTTTGTGATGCCTAAGTGTTATGTAATTCAATTCGCTGACCTGTTTCAAGCTCAATTATTTATTTGTACTCATACAAAGTTATTTAAGAATTAATATAACACTTAACCACACAAACATATATCATACATATTCACCAATGTTTTTTTTTTCTTTTTTTTTGTGATGCCGTAGGCTTATGTAATTCAAAAGGCCAATCCAACAAGACTAAAGACCGACGAAAAAAAAGGACTCAGAATTCCCAGTAACAAAACGCAGAAGAATCCTTCCCCATTTCATTTACGGTTTCTCTAGTTGGTCTTATTCAAACTTAACTTTCCTACTCATCATCCCGAACTGAGATGACTCAAAGTAATCTAGGCTCTTATCTAAATTAACCCTGACCTTTTTTCTTCCTTCACAAAATAGAAAGTCTTGGCTGAAACCCCGGTGACAAAATGTCTGAAATCAGAATTTTTTTTTTTCGCTTTTTAGATCGAAGCACATAAACAGCTCAATAGGAAGAAATGATACCCTTTTGGGAAATATATATATATATATAATGTATGTATATATGAATATATATATATATATATATATATATATATATATATGAATATATATATATATATATGTATATATATATATATATATATATATATATATATATATATGTGTGTGTGTGTGTGTGTGTGTGTGTGCGTATATATATATATATATATATATATATATATATATATATATATATATATATTATATATATATATATATATATATATATATATATATATATATATATATATGTATATATAATGTATATATATAGATATATAATATATATATATATATATATATATATATATATATAATGTATATATATATTTATATATATAATATATATATATATATATATATATATATATATATATATATATGTGTGTGTGTGTGTGTGTGTGTGTGTAATAAAATGTATGTATTTATGTCTTTTAATCTGGTCAATATACTGACGGAAAGTATTCTGTTGCATACGATCAGTAAGTTTCCAGTTTATTGAACTGTGATCGTTTTTTTTTTTTTTTTTAGATAATTTTTGGTTTTAAGCAATATCAGGAAAATAACGCTCAGCAGTATGTGTAGAAGGATTTGTGATTTTCCCAAAATCACTAGAAAACACGAAAAAACGAAAAAACAAAAAAATAGTTGAGTTTCAAAGTGCGAGTATATTTATATACTTCAGTTACTTTTATCATATTAAAAAAAATGGTTTAGAATCGGCTAAGGGACATTCATTTCTATTTCCAAAATTAGGTATAAATTATCGTTTCATAATGCGGTTTTAGAATTGCATCACTAATTATCTATAACCATTCAATGATTTTGAATTTTTTTTTTTATATCAGTGACCAGTTCATATAACAAACAATCACTGCATAAAATATTTTTACAGGCAGACAAAAAATGGATTCTGCATATTATGTAATACAACTATGAATGAGACGATCTCAAACTATTTTAGTTTCCGCATGCATCGAATACTTTTATTTATATATATATATATATATATATATATATATATATATATATATATATATATATATATATATATATATATATTTATATATATATATATACATATATACATATATATATATATATATATATATATATATATATATATATATATATATAATGTATATGTATATATATGTATATATATACACATATATATATGCATGTATGTATGTAAGTATATGTATATGGATGAAAATAAACACAATATCGGCTTAAATAGAATTAGATTTCTACCTCATACTAGGATCGAACCCTAGTATCTTCAAATGAACAAGGTCGCTATCAATCACACTAAGCTACCAGAGGCTCTAAAAGAAGTCGGAACATAAGTGCTAACTGCATTTCAGGATTTACCTGGTGAGACCACATTCACCTGGTGGGTTCCAAAGTTAGGCAAAACTCGCTGCTTTGAAAGAAGGACTGTGGTTTCGCCAGGTAAATCCAGAAATGCCGTTAGCACAGAGGTTCCAACTTGTTTTAGAGCCTCTGGTGACATGATTGATAGTGCCCTAGCCTTTCATTTGAAGAGACTAGGGTTCGATCCCAGTATGAGGTCGAAATATATATACTATATATACACACATGTATATATATCTATATATCTATTTATATCTATATATCTATATATATATATATCGATCTATATATATATATATATATATATATATATATATATATATATATATATAGTATGTATATTTCTGTGTATATATATGGTATATATATTTCTATATATCTATATATATCTATCTATCTATCTATCTATATATATATATATATATATATATATATATTTATTTATTTAGTTATGTATATATACAGTATATATACTGTATGTTTACATACAGTAGTACCTCAGTTTATGAGTAACTTTGAATAAAAGCAAATCTGTATACGAGCATTGTACTGGTCTGCAAGCCGAAATTTCCTTACGTATGCACATTATTTGCGAACAAATACTAACGAGACTAACATGAAATCAGTCATACGGTGTCCATACACCACACAAGCTGTGTTCATGGGAGTTTTACCCCACTCTCATGCCATTTTAAAGAAAAGGCGAAAGTATTCGTCTCTGTACGGGTTCCTTGTCATAATTTAATGTAAGACTTTCTTATTCTGCGGGTGTTTTGACAGTGATGATCAAACACTAAGAGAACAATAGTCATTGTGAAATGTTAATGCTCCCAAACGAACATCATAAAAGGAATGTAGAGGTCCTATAGAAAGTAGGGATCCCCTGCTGTATGGGACCAGATAAGCTACCCTTAAAGTAAAGTAAGTAAAGAGTGTAAAAGAACGACGATTAAGTGTCCAAAGCTTATAGTAAAGGATTTAGTTAGTGCTGGTGAATGCTGTTCAAGAGAAAGACCTCTCAATATTTTACTAGAATTGCTCATAGAGAGAGATTCTCCCTCCATGCAGTAACCCACTCTTTCTCCCCTTCCTTCTCCTCCTCTCTCGTTTCCCTTACGCCAGCCATGAACCTCCTCAAGGGCAAATTTCGTGTTAAATTGCCTCCATTTCTTTTCTTTATGAGAAATATTAATTTGCATTCATTTCTGATGTTAGCGTTTATAATGTGTTCACTAAATTTCATTACAAACCTTCAGAAATGAGTGTATTCATGGACTTGCAGAATGCATCGAGTAAATTATTTATTTATTTCTTGAGGGGAAAAATGTTTTAGAATATAAGCGTTATAGGTTGATAGCTCGTTCCCAAAATAAACTCTTAAACCGAGGCACTACTGTATGTATATATATATATATATATATATATATATATATATATATATATATATATATATATATTTATGTGTATATATGTATATGCGTATATGTGTATATATATATATATATATATATATATATATATGTATATATATATATATGTATATATATAAATATATATATATATATATATATATATATATGTATATAGTCATATATATATATATATATATATATATATATATATATCTATATATATATATATACTATATATATATATATATATATATATATATATATATATATATGTATATATATATATGTATATATATAAATATATATATATATATATATATATATATGTATATAGTCATATATATATATATATATATATATATATATATATATCTATATATATATATACTATATATATATATATATATATATATATATATATACTATATATATATATATATAGATATATATATATATATGTATATATATATATATATATATATATATATATATATATATATATATATATACACACACACCCACATACATACATATTTTATAATGTTCGCAAATGCGTAAATAAGGGGAGAAGATTGCCTGATGGAGACGCAAAGCAGAATATTGTCAAATCAGGTAGGTCGTTGAGTAGCCAACCGAACAGGGCGAATACAAGGCTAGTGTAAACTTGAGATCCTTTGCCTAATCTCAGATTATGTGGAAAGTCACTCCACTAAATCTCTCAGCCACTTAAGAGCACCGGTGTAATTTTCCTTTCCTACCTAAGCAGATTCTAACCGGAGCCGTTTTAACATGCAATATTCGACACGCTCCGTTATCAAATCAGTTGTTTATTTTTGCAAGGGGGATTTTAGCACTATGTGGTTGACGCTGATATATCTAATAAAATAGCCATTGTTGCAAAACTGTTGCATTTATTTAGCAAATTAGAAAATTCAAGATAATGGGACACTAGAATACAAGTGTTGTAGGTTGATAGTTCGTTCCCAAAATAAATCAAACTCTTAAACCGAGGCACTACTGTATATATATATATATATATATATATATATATATATATATATATATATATATATATGTATATATATATATATATACATATATATAAAATGTGTGTTTATATGGTGTATGTATGTATGTATGTATACATACATACTTCGACACGCTCCTCTATCAAATCAGTTGTTTATATTTGTTAGGAGGATTTTAGCACTACGTTCTTGACGCTTATATATCTAATAAAATAGCCATTGTTGCAAAACTGTTGAATTTATTTAGCAAATCCAAGCTAATGGGACTCTGTGATTGTATTCCTTTGCATTTATTTGGTAAATTTAAACTGAAGTGACTTCTTGAGCTTATTGTATAGGCCAATATGTTAGAAAAGTTTAAGTTATTCTTCAACTCTGAGGTAATAGGGCTTTTTTAAAGTATTCTGTAACATATAATATGCCTCCAGGGTTTTTTATTTTTTATTTTTCTACAAAATCCATAATGATATGTATGTCTCACTGCATGTTGTTGTTTGCAAGCTATTATATATATATATATATATATATATATATATATATATATATATATATATATATGTATATATATATATATATATATATATATATATATATATATATATATATATATAGAGAGAGAGAGAGAGAGAGAGAGAGAGAGAGAGAAATGGCTTCGGCAACGTATATTGAAGAAATATATCAATTTGTTCTATTCGAAAACGAACATCTTATTGATTGCCTGATTATTATAAACTGACGTTTGACTGAATATAGTAATCGAAGTCTATTCAGCATTATATTCAAATATGTTTAAATACGAAAATTATATGAGTAATACTAAAAGGAATTAAAAATAAAAAAGGGGTCACACACTCTTTTATTTCAATTCTATCAATTGATATGCCTTTCTACAATACTTCTTGCGTTGTTGATAAAATCATTTACCCTCATGAAGATTTATGGTTTCTAGATATCAGAATTGCAGTAAAAGAATAAAACCTTTATTTCTCTAAAATAAATGCGTCAAAAGGTTAGGTAATTTCAGATCTTCTAGAAAACTACACCATCAAAGGGCTATTCTTTTAACAATAGATATTCTTTTGATATTAAAGTAACGTAGAAAAAAAAACTAAGTTCTCTTCTATCTGTTTTAAACTAGAAGGCCATCATGAAATTTAAATTTTTTTAAAGTATCAAAATTTAATCAAAATATTATATCCTCCCGAATAAATCTATATCTCACAATGCAAATAATTGATAGAAAATTCAATCACATCTTCCCAAATAACTATACCTCGTCATGAAATTTTAATTTTTTTAAAGTATCAAAATTTAATCAAAATATCATATCCTCCCCCAAAAAATCTATATCTCACAATGAAAATAATTGATAGAAAATTCAATCACATCTTCCCAAATAACTATACCTCGTCATGAAAATGGAAGTAATTTTTTCAATATCTTTAAACTGCACAACAAAACATAATAAGGTCACACATGCCAGCATCATCAGTGAATGTCGTCTCGGCTTCGACCTGTGTTTGTATTCCACATATTCTGTTAGTTCCTGTACAAGAGGCCCAGAGACCGTACGCTCCGGATTTATCTGTGGGGAAATTTTAAGTGGGTTTTTATGACATAGAAGATTAGACTGTAGATTTTTGTGTCTTGATATGATATGAATCTGTACATGTAGTTATTTCGAATATATATAGATATACCCCCATATATGTATATGTATTATATATATGAATGCATATATATATATATATATATATATATATATATACATACAGTATATATATATTTATATATATATATATATTTATTTATATATACATATATATATGTATATATATGTATTTTATAAATATACTTTATATGTATATATATATATATAATTTATATACATTTTTTTATACTATATATACTTATATATACAGTATATATATATATATATATATATATATATATATATATATATATATATATATGTATATATTGTTTGTATGTGTATATATAAATTGTGTATATATGTATGAAAATGAGTGTATCTATGTATACAGATTATATCTATACAACATATAAGCATACCTATATTTGTATACAATATATTAAATGTGAGGCTATCATACAGAGACTCATACCAATGGTCTGTCACATATATAAATTACAAAATCTGACGAGTAATGATAAGCTTTTTTTTTTAAATGAATAAACATAATCTCACCCGATTGGATCGTAGCCTTTACATGAACAGCCTCCATCTCGTGACCGTCAATGACAACCTTCTCGCGAGCGACCTCCAGATTCTGTGACGTAAAAGAATTTATTTTTTTTTACTAAAAAGTAGTTTAGTTTGAAGGAGAAGTCCAGTTTAGAGACTGGCTGAAAGAAAATTCTATTTCATCCAATATTATTCATAAACAAACTGATGTCTAATCTTGGCTGGGGTAGATGCGTTTATGTATAATTCCCTTTGGGTGTAATTTGTTCTCAGGGTAAAGTTGAAGTGATATTATTGAGTATGTGAGGCTTGATATTTGGGAATTTGAATGACTCGGGCCGAGAATTAGTACCAAAACTACCATATATATTTTTTGCATCTGTATATTTGTATGTATATATGTATATATATATATATATATATATATATATATATATATATATATATATATATATATGTATATGTATATATATATGTATAAATATATATATATATATGTATATATATATATATATATATATATATATATATATTCATATATATGATATATAGATATATATTTATATATATATATAATGTATATGTATATATATCTATATATGCATATATATAAGTGTATATTTATATATATATATATATATATATATATATATATATATATATTTATATAAGTATATATTTATATATATATGTATATGTATATATATATTGTTAGATCATATATACATATATATACATACATCTATATATATATATATATATATATATATATATATTTATATATATGCATATATATATATATATATATATATATATATACTGTACAGTATATATATCTATATATGTATATATCTATATGTTGTTATCATATATATATATATATATATATATATATCTATGTATATATCTATATGTTGTTATCATATATATATATATATATTGTTATATTGTTATATCATATATACATATATATACATACATATGTCTGTGTATATATATATATATATATATATATATATATATATATATATATATATATATATATATATATATATATTGCTTACATTTTCCGATCGCTCTTGGGCTTTCGCTTCTTCTGAAGTGAATCGGCCGTTAAGAACAGTTCCGTCGCTGCACCTCATCTCGAGATTGACAATCCCTTCGTCGTCACCGAAGGTCCCTTGGTAAGGCATAACATCGGCTCTCATGCCCACCATGTACTGACCAGATTTGCAGGCGCGAATCCCTGACGACGAAGAAGGATACAATTGATAAGCTTGTTTGATCGGATCTGGCTTTAGGAAATAGTATGATACTAAATAGGGTGTTGTTATTTAGAAGTTCTAGCTGAACCTAACCTAACCAACCTAACCTAACCTATTAGAGTTAATGGTATGGTTGTTAATATTCAGAAGTTAGAATAGATAGTATGGTTGTTATTATTCAGAAGTTAGAATAGATAGTATGGTTGTTATTATTCAGAAGTTCTAACCTATCCTAACCTGACAGAGCAAATGGTATGGGTGTTATTATTAAGAAGTTCTAACCTAACCTAACCTTACCTAATAGAGTAAATTGGATGGTTGATATCATTCAGAAGTTCTAACGTAATCTAACCAACCTAACCTAACCTAACCAACCTAACCTAACTTAACCTAACAGAGTAAATGGTATGGTTGCTATTATCAGAAGTTAGAGTAAATAGTGTGGTTATTATTATTCAGAAGTTCTAATCTAAGGTAACCAACCTAGCCTACCCTAACCTAAGCTAACCTAACCTAACTGAGTAAATAGTATGGCTTTTATTACTCAGAAGTTGGAGTAAATAGTATGGTTGTTATTATTCAGCAGTTAGAGTAAATAGTATGGTTGTTATTATTTAGATGTTACAACATTCATTATTGATATAAATCTCAATCCTAATTGGACTTATTTTTTCTTTTTAAATGTTCGATTTAGGTTTCTGTGAGAAGGGTTCTATCCTTAATGTACGGCTTCAAAAAAGATAACCTTTTTAGAAAAGGGTACCTTATGATATGAACTTATGGCTTTATTTTATTTTTATTCTAATTTGTTTTCTTGCTTCACAAGAGTGAATGCATATACAACTTCTAGTAATGGCATTAGTTGATGTTTATTCTAAGCAATATATATACACTACTTTGCAATTGGACTCCAGTCTTTGAAAAGGCTAAGTCTACCTTTCAGAATATCCTATTATCAAATACCTATTTTTAGTCTTTCATCTTGATCCGTCCTTGTCTGGACTTTGTCTCGCAGTAATTTCTAATTTAGTTTTACTCCCAAGTCTTTTCAGACAACCTTCGTGCCAAGTGAAATTAATATTTTTCCTTACTGCTATATGTCTTCTGAAATTTTAACGTGGCGTTAAATCCTTTCGTATCAAGTCCCTTTGAAGGTTATATCGCTATCAAATCTATTCAGAAGTCTTACCTTAATATTAAGTCTCTTCTGAGCCTCTTCCTTGAAGTTGAATCCCTTTCAATATTCATTTAACCTACTTGTGTAGACCCACACTAAATAACCTTTTTGAAGTTTATGTCTGAAAAATCTATTTTGATGTTTTACTGTTCTCAAAATTTTTTATTTTTGTTTTTCACTACTCCTCTTGTAGTTTATTCATTTCCTTGTTTCCTTTCCTCACTGGGCTATTTTTCCCTGTTGGACCTCTTGGGCTTATAGCATCCTTCTTTTTCATAAAGGGTTGTATCTTGGCTAATGATAATGATAATAATAATAATAATAATAATAATAATAATAATGATGATGATGATGATGATAATTAATAATTAATAATCATCATCATCATCATAATAATAGTAATTTACTATTATTAATAATAACAATAATGATAATTATTAATATCAATAATAATAATAATAATAATAATAATAATAATAATAATAATAATAATAATAATAATACAGTACCTTCCCACTCTCCGTAGGAGCCCTCTCCGCTGGTAACAGTTCCTGTCAGCGCTCCATCCTTATCCTGGCAGTAGAGTCTGACAGCATTTACCCCGGTGTTGTCAATGTGTCCCTCTTTGGAATACTAAACAGAGAAATTATTCAAGAGACCGTG
Source organism: Palaemon carinicauda (assembly GCF_036898095.1). Lineage (NCBI taxonomy): Eukaryota > Metazoa > Arthropoda > Malacostraca > Decapoda > Palaemonidae > Palaemon > Palaemon carinicauda. The sequence continues at coordinate 181,729,593 of NC_090729.1, read as the reverse complement.
AAAAAGAGTGATATTTTTTTTTTTTTTTTTTTTTTTTTTTTTTTTTTTTTTTTTTTTTTTTTTTTTATACGTGGCAATCCAAGACCCTTGATTTCCTTTGGGGGTCATCGGTAATCTGTTACTTTTCAAAAATGTTTCAATTTTTATTCTACTTTCGTTTTAGAACTTTTAAGTAATGCTTCAGCTGTTATTCTATCTTTGTTTTAGAACTTTTAAAAACTGCTTCAGCTGTTATTCTATCTTTGTTTTAGAACTTTTAAAAACTGCTTCAGCTGTTATTCTATCTTTGTTTTAGAACTTTTAGAAACTGCTCCAGCTGTTATTCTATCTTTGTTTTAGAACTTTTAAAAACTTATTCAGCTGTTATTCTGTCTTTGTTTTATAACTTTTAAAAACGGCTTTAGCTGTATTTCTATCTTTGTTTTAGAACTTTTAAAAACTAATTCAGCTGTTATTCTATCTTTTATTTTAGAGCTTTAAAGATTCTTCAGCTGTTATTCTATCTTTTATTTTAGAGTTTTAAAAAAGCTTTAGCTGTTGTTCTACTTTTATTCTAGAACTTTAAATAATGCATCAGTTGTTATTCTTTTATTTTAAAACTTTGAAAAATGCTTCAGCTGTTAATATACTTTACTTTTAGAACAACTTTAAGATATGCTTCCCCTGTTATTCTATTATTATTTAAGAACTTTTTCAAAGACATGGGTTCAAGAGGAAAGTTGACAATCCATTTTACCTCATGTTTTTTAACGAGGGTTGACTTCTTACTCTGGTTTTAAGCTAATATTATTCAACATTTTCTATAACTTCAAGTACTCGTTTGGCTTGTTGAATCAAAATCCAATTGACTATACAACTTTCATCTCTTCCACAGTATTAAGCGCATTGCCTGTATCATGGGTCATTTTATGTACAGCTGGACACAAGAATCCCTGGTACACCTCACTCTGAAGAAGTGCACACACTGAGCGGCGAGTTCTCACCCTACACAATCTGTTTGATTACTCGCTGTGAAGTAAGGTGTGTCATGGACTCCTGTATCCAATTGTACCAAGTCAATAATAAGACTAATGAGTATAATGATAGCGATAATATTATTATTTAGGTAAGGGCTTTTCCTAAGGGCTTACCTTTACTTCAAATGTTGATGCCCAGGAGTTCTGGATGCAGAGATCGGTGGGACCCCAGTCACCTCTGTCCAATCCGTTGCTCAGATATAAGTTTTCAACTGGATTTTTTAACTCTCCATGGGCTGCAATTTTAAAATACATCGTCCTTTTAGGTTTTAGGAAGATAACTCACACTCTCTCTATATATGTATATATAACTAATATATAAATATATGTTATATCTATACTAATGTTTGTAAGTATTTATTTATAAGCATATGCATGTACAATGTATATATTATATATATATATAATGTTTATATATATATATATAAATTATATATATATATATATATATATATATATATATATATAAATTATATATATATATATATATATATATATATATATATATATATATATATATACGTATATATATACTTTATATGCATGTGCATAAAAACAAATACCTACAAACATTTTGTAATTATAACAGAAGTGTATATATATATATATATATATATATATATATATATATATATATATATGTATACATAAATGTATATATGTATGTTTAATTGGTTAT
>NC_090729.1:181710398-181715398 GCF_036898095.1 Palaemon carinicauda | reverse complement strand
ATCAAAGCCCCAAGGTAGGCGTTCATGTAGACGTACTTCCCTGTCAGTACCTGGGGATTCGGGGGAGGGGGTATGGGGAGTGGGTTGGAGAGGAAATTTTGTGATCAGTTGTACCAAAGTATTTTATTTTTTATTTTATGTATTCATGACTATCAATTCAGCATGGGGCTTCATTTCGGCTTTCTCGTGACTATGAACAGGTATGGATACTTGGAGAGAGAGAGAGGAGAGAGAGAGAGAGAGAGAGAGAGAGAGAGAGAGAGAGAGAGAGAGAGAGCTGTGTACTATACTTTCATTTGGGAAACCTGAATGAAAAATATTTTAGCAAAACTCATAGATCTTAGAATAAGGACAGACAGACAGACAGACAGACAGACAGACAGAGCTTATTCTACATTTTTATTACATATGGAAAAATTTAGATTTTTCCTTTAATATTCGTACAAAAATTAATCCTATACAGTATATTCCTATGGTCAATTTCTCACCTTAGCAACACCTTCGTCCCAGCTGTAGACGTATCCATCGTCAAAATCAAATCTATCCCAGATCTCTTTATAGATTCCACCTGTAGCCAGCTGTTGTGAGGTATGAGATTTATCATTAGCCGTGATAATTTCATCTAAAATGGAATTTCATTCAATATATGGAGAAATACTAACCAAACTCGGCTGAATCCCTCGTTAGGCAGGGAGGAACGATGAGAAGAAAAATTCCTTTTTTGTGTAATTTTTTTTTTTTTTTTTTTACCTTCGCCAACGAAGTTGGAAGATTATATTTCCGTCCCTGTTTGTCCGTTTGTATGTTTGTGAACAACTTCTTGGCCATAATTTTATTCATAAATTAGTGAAAATTTCAGGGATTAGTTATTATGTTGAGACGTGAAATTGATTAAATTTTGAAAGTCCTAGGTCAAAGGCCAAGGTCAAGGTCGGGTAAGAGGTTGACCGAACTAACTCCAACCTTAACCCCAAGTTCACAAATGGTTGTCACACAGACTTCAAATACGCCTAAGGTTTAAATTGATTCTGGGAAAGGCAAGCTGGTTTCGAGAAATAAGCTGCCGTGGCGGAGGTCTGCATTCAGAGTGCTTTTCTAGTTAATGTCTGTTTTTCAAAATTGGGGGAAGTGCCATGGTAGATAGATAGATATGGAAGATATGGAAAAATAAGATAATCACCCAGATTTTGGTGATTTTAACTACTGTATATGGAATATATTTATGTTTCCCTAATTGCAACGTATGGAAGATAATACAGATTGCAAAAATTAGGTTAAAATCACTCGTGATTTCCATCCTATTTTCAGTTGAAGCTTTTGTGATTTTGGATGTTAACATAAATACCGAATTAATATCTCTAACCAACTTTTTGCAGCTCATCGTAATAACATAAAAACATCAAAGTAAAGATAAAATCTTACGTCCATAAATAAGTCCTTAAAATCATTTGAAAAAGACTTCATATTAACTGTTTTCAAATTTTTTTGAAATATATATAATGAAATTGAATTTCAATAATGGAGTCCTTAACCTTTATAAAAAGAATTTTTTTTTTATTTATTTTTTTTTTTTTTTTTTTTTTTTTTTTGCATATTAAACCTTGGTGGAAAATTACCATCAAGGCAATTAACAAGTCATATTTAATTATAAAATGGATCAAACCTTGGCGTGAAATTAAAATCAAGGCAATTAAAAGTCTTATAATTTCTTATAAAAAGAATCAAACCTTGACGTAAAATTAAAAGCAAGGCAATTAACAAGTCTCATAACTTTTTTTTTTTTTTTTTTTTTTTTACATAAATAAAGAAGAACTTACGCTAAATATGAACTCGTTGCTTGTACCCCTGACAACGTTGGCTTTGAAATCATCTTTGTCCATGGCCACCAGGAGGTCAGTTAAGGAGTCGATGGGTTTTTCGAAAGATGGTATAGTCAGCACAGCTGTCAGCGTCCCCGCGTATAGCGCTGTCAACGAAAACAACTTCCATAAATAATTTGTTTACATTTTAAGCCAAAATTTTAATGGGGAGAGAAGTTGCAAATATAGCAACGCTACCATTTGTCCTTAGATATACCTCGACCTTCGTAAATTTGACAAAGTATAGCAAGCATGACAATTCCTTAGACTAGAGACTGAGCATATATACATATGGTTAGCAACCAAGCCTGATCTCTACCCAAGCTAGGACCAGGTAAAGCCAGGCAATGGCTACTGATGACTCGGTAGGTAGACCTATAGGTTTCTCCCAAACACCCTATCCTTAGCTCACAAGGATGGTGAGGTTGCAGCGACTAAAGGAACTAACGAGCTTGCGAGGGACTCGAACCCCCCAGTCTGGCGATCACCAGGCACGGGCGTTACCAAGAAGCAACACTGGTAAAAAAATTCGTAATTTCAATCGGAAATTCTCCGTAAAAATATACTGTTCCCATCCGTATTTCAGTAAAATGCAGGCGACCGTAATTTTACCCTACTTTTTTATCATCTTTTACGGGTTGGTGTTTGCACAGCACTCCTTTACGTCAATATATCCGTTTTTAAAACGGTAAATGCCTGGCAACATTTAATCCATGAATTTTACCGTTTTTTTTTCACGTCAAATTTTTAACAGCGTAACTACAGAATCCTCCCTCCCCTTCTGCTTTCCCCGAGTGATATCGTTACCTAAGTGCATACGTCCTTTTCTTTCTTTATGGGCTGCTTTTCTGGTCCTGTACTTCAGGGGAACCCTAGTCTCTACAGTACCTGTAATTTATTTTATCGTATATATTCCCAGGCATTGAGCATTGCACACCGCATATTGCTCGTTTATTATCAAATCCATATTATCGAAGCACTACTCGCCAGAATTCTTCTGTTTCCTATGCTTTTCCATATTCCCGAAGGTTTAATTTTCACTGGAATTATGTCAATAACTCCTTACCATGCCTTGGTTATAAATCGATGGGAGGTGTTATTTACTTGATTCTTCGTTAAACAAAGCGACTTGCAAAATATGCCCTTCTTGTTTATCATTCTTTATAGTTTTGACATTAATTGAAGCACTGGCTTAAAAGAATAGGTAATCAAATAATCTCGGGGTTCTCATATCTATAATATAAACTAATACGTTAATTTCAAGTGCAATCGGTGAAAATTAGTTTGCCAAATATCTTTTATATTCTAACAACGTAGGAAGCAAACTGAAATCCTGCTTAAGCAAAAATAAGAAAAGAGGAAGAAATGTTGCTATTTATTGAGTGTATGGATATAATTGATATTGATTATTGAAACTAAATTTTCAAGAGGAAAAAGGGGAGAATAAAGGTCCTGTGATGATTTGTGGTTCTGTATATTCATATGTATAAATGAGGGGCACCTCTGAAATAGAAAGTACTTAACTCTTTAAACAATATTTACCATATGACCACTCTTTAAACGTCAGGTACACTGTTAAAACAAACCGTAATTTTAATCGGAGAATCTTCGTAAAAATATACTGTTCTCAGCCGTATTTCAGTAAAATACGGGCTACCGTAATTTTTACTCTGTTATTATCTTTTACGGGTGGGTGACCGCAATATCACTCCTTGACGTCAATATATGCCTGGAATAAATGTTGCCAGACATTTACCGTTTTTTATTGCAAATTTTTAACAGTGTACCTTCAAGAAACAATAATCACGGCTTTCTTTTTAAACAAGAGGTACTTCTATGCCCTATCTCCAATGCCCCAACAGCCACTCTGCGCATTCGTAATTCATCCTTTAACGGGCTGCCAACGCAAGATCCCATGTTAGACAATCTAAAATCAAACATACACTTTATCTTCAAAGAATTCTCACCGTAAATGAGGAAGCAGAAGAAGAACCACATGAGGAAGAGACTTCGTTGACACCAACCACTGGGGAAAAGGAAATTCCCTTGGATCACGAGAGATCGGTAGATGTTGAATTCAAAGTCTGACAGGGAATGTATCTGGCTCTGGTCGTATTGGAAATATGTACCTCTGATGCGCGTAGCACCTGTGATTAACGGCCCCATGAGTAGTGTTGTGATACATAGCATGAGCCATACCTGTGGGAAAGTGGTTAGTTAGATGTTGCTTTACGCTGATAAAAAAAAAAAAAAAACGTAATTATAATCGAAAATTCTTCGTAAAAATATATTGTTCTCAACCGTATTTCAGAAAAATACAGGAAACCGTAATTTTGCTTTTTTTTTTTTATTATTATCTTTTAGGGGTTGGTGATTGTAATATCCCTTCTTAACGTCAATATATCCATTTTTAAAACGGTAAAAATTCTGGTATAAATTTTTTCCAGGCATTTAACGTATTTATTCGGCAAAATTTAAGTGTACTTTTGATTACAGCTTAAAGGTTTAAGGTTTTAAGGCCACTTGTGAATGGCAGAGGCAAGGGGCAGTTACTATGCACCTGGAATAAATGTTGCCAAGCATTTACCGTTTTTATTCGGCAAATTTTTAACAGTGTACTTTTGATTATAGCTTAAAAGGTTTAAGGTTTATAGGCCTCTCGTGAACGGTAAAGGCAAGGGACAGTGACTATACCCCTGGAATAAATGTTGCCAGGGATTTACCGTTTTTATTCGGGAAATTGTTAACAGTGTACTTTTGATTACAGCTTAAAGGTTTAAGGTTTATAGGCCTCTCGTGAACGGTAAAGGCAAGGGACAGTGACTATACCCCTGGAATTAATGTTGCCAGGCATTTGCCGTTTTTATTCTGCAAATTTTTAACAGTGTACTTTTGATTACAGTTTAAAGGTTTAAGGTTTAAAGGCCACTCGTGAATGGCAGAGGCAAGGGACAGTTACTATGCACCTGGAATAAATGTTGCCAGGCATTTACCGTTTTTATTCGGCAAATTGTTAAGTGTACTTTTGATTATAGCTTAAAAGGTTTAAGGTTTAAAGGCCCCTCGTGAATGGCAAAGGCAAGGGACAGTGACTATACCCCTGGTTATAAATGTGGCCAAGCATTTACCGTTTTTATTCCG
>NC_090729.1:181682898-181705398 GCF_036898095.1 Palaemon carinicauda | reverse complement strand
CTCTCTCTCTCTCTCTCTCTCTCTCTCTCTCTCTCTCTCACCTGAGTTCCTTCCTTAATGACACTGGCAATGTCTTTGGCGATGTTTTCTTCGAGTATTACAAACCAGTGGACGGACGGGGTCTGTAAGTTCCTTCTTGTTATCTGGGGAAAATGAAGAATAGATAAATACAGGAGATGTGCAGATGTTCATGCTTGGCACACACACATACTCACACGCACACAAACACACATACACACACACATATATATATATATATATATATATATATATATATATGTATATGTGTGTGTATGTCACCTATACGATACAATGCAGGCTTTCATCCTACAATTATAAGAATTTGTCATTTTTTTTACTATACAGTATATATAGTGTGTGGCATATATATATATATATATATATATATATATATATATATATATATGTGTGTGTGTATATATATGTATATACACATATAAATATATATATTAACTACGATTATAGGACGCGTTTATATACATATATATATATATATATATATATATATATATATATGCTACACACTATATATACTGTATAGTAAAAAAAATGACAAATTCTTATAATTGTAGGATGAAAGCCTGCATTGTATCGTATAGGTGACACCTTTGTGTTATCCCTAAAAATCAAAGCATATACTCCAGATACGTGACACCAAGTATAGTAAACATGTTGGTTCCCTTAACCTTTCGGCCAGTGCTTAGCAATGCGCCTCAAATTCTTAATTAAATTCTTATCTCATCATGACATATACTGAAATTCATGAAGCCAACTGTACCAACCGGTAATGCATAAAACATACGAATTATATAAAAAAATGTAGATATAATGTTGATTCACACTATCGGTCCGGTCGCGGTCCGCTCTCGCTCCAGTCACGGTCCGGTCAAATGTTGTTATATCACGCTGATGCTCCGGTCCGCTCTCGCTCCGGTCATGATAGGAAAAATCAATATGTACAATAACAGGCTAATGTTCAATGCTTAAATGCATTTGCTAGTACCACTGAACAATATTCCTATACAATTATGCTTTTTCCATAAATTTATAATTTTGCCAGGACACTGATCGGACCGATAGCGAAGCGAAGGTTTAAACTTCCGAGTACCTAGCCCGAATCTAGACCGAACCGAAACTGGAGCGTGACCTAACCGATAGTGTGAATCAACCCTTAGTACAGTGGTTCCCAACCTTTTTTCTGTCATTTCCCCCCGGCACCCAGTTCAACCATCCAAATTTCCCCCTTCATGCCCTGCCCAGCCCTCATGCCCACTCACCTGACTCAGAAATGGGCATGACACCCCAATTCTCCCCTTGAATATCATGTCTTTGAGAACTGATATGATCATATCACAATTGAATGGCTAACAAATTGCCGCACGTACTATGAGGACATTTTCCGCTTGTTTGAGTTAGTAGGTAGTGTAATTATTTCCCCCTTGGAAGCTTCAAATTTCCCCCCAGGGGGAAATTTCCCCCAGGTTGGGAACCACTGCCTTAGTAAGATAGTATTCACCATTCGAAATAATTGCAGTGTTTTCTCGGAAGAGCAAATGACGAGAATGTTTCTGAGATTTCCGGTGTGGTAGAACCCACGAATCATTTGCTGCAGAGCCGTGAAATCAGTGTCGTATGGGAAGACAGCCACGTCCCCGTAGTTCTGCATTTGCCGGATAATCGGATCTGACAGATCTAGGGAAGATATAATTTTTAGTTAAAATGGAAACTTGATTGGTTTAATGTTGTTGCCGTTTTTTTTAAAGATATTTTATTTTAATTGATCTTTACTTCTCAAATAATTTATTTATTTCCTTACTTCCTTTCCTCACTGAGCTATTCTCCCCTGTTGGAGCCCTTGAGCTCATAGCATATAATAATAACAATAATGATAATGATAATGATGATAATGATAGAAATAACGAAATTAATAATGATAATAATAAGGATAATAATAATAATGATAATAATGATAATTACGATAATAATAATGATGATAATAACGATAACGATAATAATAATGATAATAATAATAATAATGATAATGATAATGACGACAATAATAATAATAATAATAATAATAATAAAGGTTATTATTAAAAGGAGGAGATTCACCAGCCCAATGAAGCCAAGCTCGACTCTCACAGAGCTGGCCCGATAAAATTCAGGAATAAAAAATGCGCATATTAATGCTAGAAAATAAATAAGATTGCCTCCCCAGTCCCAGTACTAGTTTATAAATCCATATATCAACAACAACAATAACAACAAATGCAGCCGTTTCTAGTCCACTGTAGGACAAAGGCCTCAGACAATTCAATTCATGTCTGGGTTTTGGCCAGTTTTCATCACCACGCTGGCCTGTGCGAATTGATGATGGTAGGAGATTCCCATCTGATCCCTCATAGCAAACCAACCTAGTGTAGGTGGTCCTGACTAGTACAGCTTTGCTGATCATGGCGATACGCAAGCCCTCTCACCACGTTAAGGTATCCCCAAGTGTAGGTGGTCCTGACTAGTACAGCTTTGCTGATCATGGCGAAACGCAAGCCCTCTCACCACGTTAAGGTATCCCCAAGTGTAGGTGGTCCTGACTAGTACAGCTTTGCTGATCATGGCGAAACGCAAACCCTCTCACCACGTTAAGGTATCCCCAAGTGTAGGTGGTCCTGACTAGTACAGCTTTGCTGATCATGGCGAAACGCAAACCCTCTCACCACGTTAAGGTATCCCCAAGTGTAGGTGGTCCTGACTAGTACAGCTTTGCTGATCATGGCGAAACGCAAACCCTCTCACCACGTTAAGGTATCCCCAAGTGTAGGTGGTCCTGACTAGTACAGCTTTGCTGATCATGGCGAAACGCAAACCCTCTCACCACGTTAAGGTATCCCCAAGTGTAGGTGGTCCTGACTAGTACAGCTTTGCTGATCATGGCGATACGCAAACCCTCTCACCACGTTAAGGTATCCCCACTCAGAAAGGAAAATTCTATAGATTACTCAATATCAAATAATCATAAAGTGATAGGAGTAGCAAGAGAAAAGAAGTTAAAAAACATCATCATCATCTCCTCCTACGCCTATTGGCACAAAGGGCCTCGGTTAGATTTCGCCAGTCGTCTCTGTCTTGAGCTTTTAATTCAATACTTCTCCATTCATCATCTCCTACTTCGTGCTTTATAGTCCTAAGCCATGTAGGCCTGGATCTTCCAACTCATCTAGTGCCTTGTGGAGCCCAGATAAACGTTTGGTGAACTAATCTCTTGGGGAGTGCGAAGAGCATGCCCAAACCATCTCCATCTACCCCTCATCATGATCTCATCCACATATGGTAATCGAGTAATCTCTCTTATAGTTTCATTTCTAATCCTGTCCTGCCACTTAACTCCCAATATCCTTCTGAGGGCTTTATTCTCAAATCTACTAAATCTATCGGAGATTGTTTCATTATCATACCACGACTCATGTCCATAGAGTAACACCGATCTCACTAAACTGATATATAGTCTGATTTTTATATGTAATCTCAGGCGATTTGATTTCCAAATTTTACTTAATTTAGCCAAATCATATTAAAACTCTCTTCTAATTCTATCCTTAGTCCGTATAATACTGTATCATTAGTATCACATATATTGCTCTCATAAACAGGCAAAAAAAGCCAATAAGCTTTGTACAAAAGAAATATACTCGAGACACTCATCATCTTAATGACGAAAAACACTATTCCATGATTATAGATAACGTCTCGTAATGTTGTATCATCATTATTATAGATTTATGACTCCTATGAATTAACAAGAAGGAGAGGAGATAATGAAAAGCACATTCTTCGAGTTTATAACTTAAAAAAAACATAATTTTTCATCTGGAGGGACTGTGAATTCCACACTGAATCCGGTTATTTTCAGTTCAGTTATAATGCAATTGCAATAAATATTTTACAGAAAAACCTGCTAAGACCTTTGATGGCCCACTCCTAACATATTCTCCTCTTCGGTCGTACACTTGACAACACTTAGATAACTTAAAATTCTCTTTCACTCAAGGGGTAAATTACTGCACTGTAATTGTGGCTTCTTAATTTCCATTTGGTAAGGATAGAATAGATTCTTTAGCTATGGTAAGCAGCTCTTTTAAGAGAAGGACACTCCAAAATCAAACCATTGTTCCCTAGTCTTGGGTAGTGCCATAGCCTCTGTACTGTGTTCTTCCACTGTCATGGGTTAGAGTTCTCTTGCTTAAGGGTACATTCAAGCACACTAGTCTATCTGTTTCCTGATTTTCTTTCCTCATTGGGCTATTTTCTCCGTTGTAGCCTTCAGGTTTATATCATTCTGATTTTCCCAGCTAGGGTTGTAGCTTAGCTAATAATAATAATAATAATAATAATAATAATAATAATAATAATAATAATAATAATAATAATAACACAGTAGAACAGCGAGATCATTCGCTCCATACTATTAGCTCTTACTGTGCATAGCTATTTTTCTGGTAATTAATGCCCCTCTGTCCCAGTAGGAGGACAGGTTCTGCTCTATCCTACCTAAGCTAATCTACTTGAAATTATGTCAGTTAACGAGAATTTTGAGTGACAAACTAATTACAAAGTCTTCTGAAGCTGTAAGAAATACAGCTGGTTTTTTTTTTTTTCTTTTTTTTTACCTATCAGTAACTGACAGATTTCTTTCACCAATCATGAACAGAGTTGTCTATTACCGATCAGGAACAGACAATTCTTTTTACCAATAATGAACTGACAATTCTTTTTACCGATCAGGAACTGACAATTCTTTTTGACCAATCAAGAACTGAAAGCTTGATTTGGCTAAGACGGAACCAATGGATTTTTTTTTTCTAACTAATTTAGACGGCCCATTTTTTCTAATCTGAACCTGACAGTAGACTTTGACGAATCAGGAACTCGGTTACGTTTTTATCTATCAGGAACTGAAAGTTGTTTACGACCTATCAGGAACTGGCAGTTATTTTTTGACCAATCAGGAACTGAAAGTTGTTTTTTCGACCTAGCAGGAACTGACACATATTTTTTGACCAATCAGGAACTGATAGTTATTTTTGTCCTATGAGAAAGTGGCTGTTATTTTTATTTTATTTTTTTATTATTAATCAGGAACTTCCAGTTAATTTTGACTTCTCAAGAACCGGCAATTATTTTTTACTTCTCAGGAACTGATAGTTATTTTTCTACCTATCAGGAACTCACAGTTGTTTCTGACCTATCAGGAGCTGACAGATATATTTTGACTTATCAGAAACTGACAGATATTTTTTTTACCTATCAAGAACTGAGAGATATTTTATCACCTATCAGGAACCGAATTATTTTTTGACCTATCAGGAACCGAATTATTTTTTGACCTATCAGGAACTGGATGTTATTTTTGACTTCTCATGAACTGACAGCTATTTTTGACTTCTCATGAACTGACAGCTATTTTTGACTTCTCAGGAACTGACAGCTAATTTTGACCTATCAAAAACTGATTGTTATTGTTTGACCTATCAGAAACTGACTGTTTCTGTTTGACCTATCAGACTGTGACTGTTATTGTTTGACCTATCAGGAACTGACAGTTCTTTTGACCTATCAGGAACTGTTAGTTGATTTGTACCAAACAAAAACTATAAACCATGCCAGGGAGGTTTTAAGAAAAATAGAAATACCAAAAAATATAAAGTGATACTTAAATATTCAGAAGAATTACTCATATATAGTTGACTTCTATAGCCAATGATTAAGAAATCTTCTCGATATTTTCATCTGTTTATTATCCTCCTAAACTGCTACAGATTATACCGCTAAAGCTTATTAGGCGTTTTCATATACAGTATATTAGTCGTATTTTCCTTATTTTTATTTCTTGTTAGTTCAGAATGTATTCAATGTAATAAACGAAACTTTAAGGGAGATGAAAATCTCTATAAAATTCTACAAGAAACACAGACACAGATAATGTATTATCAACACAGCCATAATTTAACCTTACGGCAAAGATAAGAAAAAATTTACTACCTCATTCATTAAATTTTCAGAAATAAGACGAACCATCTGCTACTTCGCTTGTAAAATCGAAGATCTGACGAACATTAAAGATTCATTTGATGTAGAAAATGATTAGCTCATAAACTGGTTCAAGGTTCAGAATGTCTGAATAAAGTTTTATTTGCAGCCGAATCTAGAAGAAAAATTGGAATTTATTGCTGTTTCTACTATAAAATCCTAACCTTCAATTCATTTACAACCTGAGATGTTTATTAACTATAAGAAAAAAGGTAATCTATTCATATATATCTTATCAAATTACATCATTCCCGAAAGAAAAACAGTATCTCGTTAAATTGAATAACTGCTGGCAGTTCAATTAAATTTTGAAATATGTTATTGTTAAGGAGAAGTCTTCACAGTAAATCACTTTTGTGTGTGTAAGAAAATTACGTAAATCCACTGTGTATTCAAGGTCACGACACGAAATAGATGATTAGATGTTAATAAAACTGTTTTTTTAGTTAAACAGCAATTTGAAATATATGGAAGGGATGCTGATATCTGCAAAGCAATGATTTTTAGTGGATAAAGATAATTATTTTTAATAAAATGTCATGACCTTTAACTAAAGTTGGAAATATTTTTTTTTATCTTTTCTGTAATTCTGCCATTCGAAATATAGGGAAGGGATGCTTTTTTCTGTAAAGCAACTATATTTCGTAGATAAACACATTGTTTTAAATAAAAAGTCATGAACTTATAATAAAGTTGGAAATATGATTTTTTTCTTCTTTTCTGTAACTCGGCAATTTAAAATATAGGGACAGGATGCCTTTTTTTCTGCAAAGCAATGATATTTAGTAGATAAAAATAATTATTTTTAATAAAAATTCATGATCTTTAATTAAAGTTGGAAATATTTTTTTTCTTTTCTGTAACCCGGCCATTTGAAATATAGGGAAAGATTGCCTTTTTTTCTGCAAAGCAACGATATTTAGTAGATAAAAATAATTATTTTAAATAAAAAGTCATGAACTTTGGTTGGAATTTTTTTTTTTCTGTAACTCGGCCATTTCAAAAATTGGGAAAGAATGCAATTTTCTGCAAAGCAACGACTTTTAGTAGATAAAACTAACTGCTTTAAATAAAAGGTCATAAACTCATACCAAAGTTGGAAACATTATTTTATTTTTTTTTTCTTGTCTGTAACTTGGTCATTTGAAATATAGGCAAAGAATGCCTTTTTTCTGCAAAGCAACGATATTTAGTAGAACACTATTATTTTTTTTTTTTAAAAAGACATGAACTTATACCAAAGTTAGGTATATTCTTAATAAACCGTTTCATTGTACTTGAAAGATGGATGCCTCTGGTTTTAATAATGATATTAAGTATAAGAATAACAATAAAAATAATGATAATATTAATAAAACTCTAAATAAGTGAAGACTATTGAAGAGATAAAAAAGTCAAGAATAAAAAAAAAATACATCGAAATTACTTATATTAACAATAATGGTAATGATACCGATATTACTTAAAGATAATACTAATGACGATAATATTAATAAAGTCTAAAGCAGTGAATAATGATGATAATACTGATAAATCTCTAAAAGCAGAGAAGACGAATAAAGTGATCAAAAAGTCAAGGATGAAATTGCATTGAATTAACCCTGAAAGAAATAGACTTACCATCAATCATCTGATCATAGACGAGATAGAAATGGTATCCCATCATCTTGTCCAGCATGAATCCCACGAGAGCCAAAAGCACTTCGCTCCTATTTGACATCGCTTCTGCTTCCCTTATATAGTATAGATAAAGAATTTGATATATTAGTAACTGGATGGGCACTCAGTAGAGCTCACACCTCCCCCGTAGCAGCTAATTTCTCGACCTTTTGCGCGACCTTGACCTTGACATTTGACCTTAACATGCATTAATTAGCATGGATTTTCATAGACTCAAATATGAACCAAGTTTGAAGTCTCTGTGACAACGATGTCCAAACTTATGAATGATTGCGTGAATTGGACATTTTGCTTGTCCTTGACCTTAACCTTTGACCTTGACCTTCTAAAATGTCATCATATCTAGCTCTTTACATATCAGTTAATCCCTGCAAGTTTCATTACTCTACGATTCAAATTGTAGCCAAGAAGCTGTTCACAAACAAACTCACATACAAACAAGGGGTATAACCTCCTTCCATCTTCGTTGGGGGAAGTAACTAGAACATTTGTTTAAACTTTCCAAAATGTAAATTTTTCAGTTGCTCTGGCATCAAATCCTAATTCAATTTGAGAGTAAACGAATGCATCAGTATATATAACTTATAATTGCAGTGCCTTCGATCTGTAAATTACTGGCTGTATAATTGCATGAGTCCATGCTTGTCAATCTTCATTGCTCTGGCATTAAATAATAGCTTAATTTGAAATGGAATAAACGAGTGCGTCAGCAGATTTATATTTGTAATGACTTAGATCCGTACGGACCTCATAATTGCAAGAGCCCATGTTTGGCCACAAGGGCCAGGCAATCTTAAAGGAAATGTGTAAATGCGTTTTCATTTCCAAATTCATCTAAAAAAAATCTACTACAGTCAATTTCTTTTAGCGATGCAGATTTGCACCGACTCACAGCGGTGCCCTTTTAGCTCGGAAAAGTTTCCTGATCGCTGATTGGTTGGACGAGATAATTTTAACCAATCAGCGATCAGGAAACTTTTCCGAGCTAAAAGGGCACCGCTGCGAGTCAGTGCAAATCTGCATCGCTAAAAGAAATGGACTATAGGTTAAGGTTCTTAGATACGATTTATAAAACTGAAACACATATGTATTTCAAGAATGCAACTGCGCGGAGATGCCTTAGACCCAGGGCAGGAGGATTGTTGCCAAATAGTCAGTGATGCCATCGACTGCCCCTCACATTTATTTCTTAAAGGGCTTTACAGATTCATTAGGCTTATATATCTGCACTTGCTTTATATCCGGACCCTCTACTTTACCTCGGTTCCTTATTCGTTTCTCTTCCTTCTAACTTTTACATCATTGTGCAAATGTAGGGTTTCCCCTAGTTGCACTTGGGCAGTGAATGGCCTCACAAGTCCCAACGCCGTAATTCCAAAATCCAATCCAATCATCCAATAAATAAACAGACAAAATCACATAACATCACATCGCATGCTGTTTCCCACTAAATTTCTCTAGATGTTTTATGATTCCATTAATGACGTTATGGTGACATTCGGTGACTTAACTGACGGAAAATAAGATTAGTATTGACTAGGACGAATTAATTCATGTGGGTCCGGTTTCATCGATTGTAGTTATTAGACGTGGAGCATTGGTAAGTTTTAGGAGAAGGACACTCCAAAAAAAGAGAGCATTATTATTGTTCTCTAGTTTTGGGCAGTGCCGTAGCCTCTGTACCATGGTTTTCCACTGTCTTGTGTTAGAGTTCTCTTGTTTGAGGGTACACTCGGGCACACCATTCTTATTTCTCCTCCTCTTGTTTTGTTAAAGTTTTTACAGTTTATATAGGAAATATTTATTTTAATCTTACTGTTCTCAAAATATTTAGTTTTTCCTTATTTCCTTTCCTAACTGGGCTATTATCCCTGTTGGGGCCCCTGGGCTTAGAGCGTCCTGCTTTTCCAACTAGGGTTGTAGCTTAGCAAGTAATAATAATAATAATAATAATAATAATAATAATAATAATAATAATAATGACCTCCCTCGCTTAGAACCTGTATATCCCATACATTTATTCATTTAAAAGGGATTCGAATGTCAGAGCAACCTTTTTTTATATCTTGGCTTGTATGAAGATATGAATGCATATGTTTGTATATTGAAATGGAATATGATTTATTTTAGAGAAAAGAATACTGTGAATTTACATATACAAAGATGTACAGTGGTTCAATGAATCGCTCTCCACTTTCTCATAGTAAATACTATCAAACAATACGCAGAAATATAAATGTCTGATCCTATGATAGAAAATTATTTACTCTAACCCTTCATTTACTGTTTGGTGCTTGTACTGGTAATATTTATATTCCCCAGAACCCATTTTCACCCGATGTACTCTGCAGTATAACTCCCCCCCACCCACACTCACACACGACTCCTCCGGTTTAATTTTCACGCACAGTTATATTACGTACACGACATTCACTGACTCACGCTATGCTTTCGAATCAATTTCTCAAAATCCTCAATATCACCACACAAATACATAAACAAAAACTACTGTAGCGAATCTAATGGCAACATAGGTTACAAAAACACCGATTCCTAACTTGTATTCAAACAACTGCGCATGATATTTTGTTGATTTTATCCATATTGATTCATTAGGGATAATTCGAATTAAAAGCTATCAATTTTGACACCTGTTTGTTTGGGACGTGATATTTATATATATAAAGTGCTAACTTCTTAAGAACATACATACTGAACCATATAGTGGTGTGTATCACAAGATACGCCATTGAATTATGCACATTTTGACACTAGTTTCATGCAAATCAGATAAGAATTGGCCACGATAAGCCTTTTTTACATTTTCCGTGACCTTGGCCTTGACTTTCAACCCAATCACTCCCAAAATCTAATCAAATTGTTCTTGAATCATGGCCAATCATTAAACCAAATATCATGATATTTGGTGAAATGGTGTTTGACTTATGCAAATCACTAATACACAGACAGACATACAAACAATGAGTATACTTAGGATTTGGTTCGACGTGCTAAATCAGAAATGAAACCCAGTTTATGGACTCGACAGCATATGTATCTAGAGAGGCACTCATTAGAGCGCAGACCTCCGTCGCTGCAGCTTATTTCTCGACCTTTTGCTCGACCTTGACCACTGACCTTAATATGTATTAATTGGCGTGTATTTTCATACACTCAAATATGAACCAAGTTTTAAGTCTCTGTAAAAACGATGTCGAAACTTATGGCCAATTACCTGAATTGGAAATTTTGCTTGACCGTGTCCTTGACCTTTGATCTTGACCCTCCAAAATTTAATCATTGCCAAATTTTTACATAAAAATTAATCCATGCAAATTTCATTTCCGTGCGATTAGAATTGTGGCCAGGAAGCTGTTCAGAAACAAACACACACCCACAAATAAACACATCAACATACAAACACACACACAAGCACACAAACAGTGGGTAAAACATAATCTCCTTCCAACTTCGTTGGCGGAGGTAATAAAACTTCAAGTGAATATAACTTTGGCAAAATGCTGGGGAGACATAACAAATATAACAATAAAAAAAGAACTGCCTATAACATTTCATTTGTTGTGTAATTTTCTCACATCTTCAAACTAAATAAATACTTTCTTGAAAGAGCAACTTTATTACCATTCCTTATCATCTTGTAGGTGGGTGACATTCTTTATTACAATTCTTTATCATCCTTTAGATGAGTGATATGGACTTAATTTGTAACTTCTACCAAATTGAGTACTATTATTTCAAAGAGTAATTTGTACTAATGACATAAGCTTATGCTAGACTGTATTCCGTTTATCATGTTCGTTTAATATGCTTGCAATTACATAATTGATAAGCCTCTTTTTACACATCACTCGCTAGAATTTTTTTCCAACATTTGTTGCAATAAAAGATAACAGATTAGGGTACGCATTTCTCTTTTCCAGGAAACAAAAGTTAATCGAAAGAATATTATATGAAAATGCGTGTGAATATAATCCTCATGAGACAGATTATTATGTTCAAAGTCCTCTTGTTCCAAAAACAGACCATAGAAAATTGTGACTTATAGGTAAAAATACTTTAGTTAATGCAACTTTTATGATGATACAATAGCTCTAAATCTTTATAGGTACTTTGTCCACCTACTGTTACTTTAATATCAAGATGGAGACAATCCTTCAATATCTGTCTATCTACCTACCTATCTATCTATCTATCTATCTATCTATCTATCTATCTATATGTTTATCTATCTATCTTTCTTTATCTCCTCTCAGCTTCAAAACTTCTACATGAACCATCAACTTTTATGTACATTTTAACATTGTCACTCGAGTGATAAGATAAAAATATTATATATCTATCTATCGATCTACCTGTTTGTCTATCTATCTATGTTTTTCTCCTCTCAACTTCAAAGACTATACATGAACCATCAACATTTATGTATATGTTTAAAACTGTCCCCCGATTTATAAATATTATTTATATCTGTCTATCTATCTATCTATCTATCTATCTATCTATCTATCTATATATATATATATATATATATATATATATATATATATATATATATATATGTACAGTATATGTATATATATATATATATATATATATATATATATATTATATACTGTATATATAAATATATATATATATATATATATATATATATATATATATATATATATATATATTTATATATATATATGTATATATATATATATAGATAGATAGATAGAGATAAAATTGGCCACTTACCTCGACAACCATCGTAGCTTAGCCGGATTGTTAACGATGCCAAAATCCCTCTCCTCTTTGTACGGCATAATAAATTTGCTTTCGTTCTTAACCAAGTTCCCGTAGATTTTATCTTCCTTCTGGTTCATGGAAAGCTTGACAATATTGCCTTCCTTGTGAACCAAACTTCCGACAGCCATATCAGATAACTTGGCTGAAATGTAGGTAATTGAATAATATGAATGTTTCTTCCTTGCTACTTTTGGTGAGTTTAACAGGAAAAATCCAAGGAATTATGATGTGAGATATCAAATGTTGGTTTGGAAAAATAGTAGAAAAAATATTCAATAGTTTACCAACTTCACTTCACTAATCCTTGTCATGTACAGTATTTCATTTTAAGCATTAAACTATTACGTATTTAGAAGTTTTCATGGGAGGATTTCAAATGAAAAATGCATGTCAATTTTAGTCGTTTATTAACAATAAACTTTTTCTCTTATCCAGTCATTTTCCATAAGCAATCCCAGTCATGTGCAGTTACTAGATGTTAATAAACCATATCGTGGCAAGCAAATTTATATTGAATATTCATGCACAGTTCAATTACTCTTGATTAGAAATTTACTGTTATAGCATCAAGGAAGAGCGTATGTTTTTTTTTTTTTTTTTTTTTTTTTTTTTTCAAATAATGTGTTCTTAAGGGTTGTGGTGGCTGATGCGGTAACGTCCCTGACTGGTGAACGGCAGACTGGGATTCGAGTCCTGCTCAAACTCGTTAGTTCCTTTTAGTTGCTGTAACCTCGCCATCCTTGTGAGGTAAGGATGCGGGGTTTGGGGGAGCCTATAGGTCTGTCTGCTGAGTTAGCAGCAGCCATTGCCTGGCCCTCCTTGGTCCTAGCTTGGTTGAAGAGGAGTCTTGGGCGCTGATCATGGTCAGTCTCTAGGGCATTGCCCTGCTCGAGAGGGCAACGTAACTGTCCCTTGCCTCTGCCATTCATGAGCGACCTTTAAACCTTTATGTGCGCGACGCTATAGACACCGATGTCCATCTAGGACAATTTATCCCTCATAATTAAAACAAGAATTCTTTTTTTTTTTTTTTTGGCTATATAAAAAAACCACTTTTTACCACTTTGCAATATCGACCTTTTCTTCTCCGTTACTTAGTTCTTTCCCTGTCATTATGATAATGCATTCCACCGCTTCAAGAACCATCATAGGCGACTAAAGTACTTGAGTTTACGAAGCATGGCATTGCGTCAAACAAAAATTTACTAAATATTCGCCGAGAAATTCTTCCGTTTCTTCTTATTCATTATCGTTGTGGTTTGCCCAAGACACGACAAGTTTATCAACTCCTTTTTTTCTGAATTTTAGATGTTTAAAAGATTTATAGTAGATTTTTGTACCATTTTTTCGTGATTTAAATTTCGTTTCAATATAACAACTGTTTATAAATGTTTCAATTTTAATATGAGATCGTTTATCTCGTCAATGGACATTTCAACCACAGTTATTCGAGATTAAAAAACTTAGAAGTATTTAACATCGACAAGCAAAAACTTTGGTATTTATCTCCGACAAGCAAAAACTTTGAAGTATTTATCTTTGACAAGCAAAAACTTCGAAGTTTTTTTTCATTGACAAGCAAAAACTTCTAAGTATTTATCTTCGACAACCAAAATTGAAGAATTTATCTTCGACAAGCAAAAACATCAAAGTATTTATCTTCGACAAGCAAAAACTTTGAAGTATTTATCTTTGACAAGCAAAACGTTTGCAGTGTTTATCTTCGAAAAGCAAAAACTTTCAAGTATTTATCTTCGACAAGCAAAATTTAAGTATTTATCTTCGACAAGCAAAAAGTTTGCAGTGTTTATCTTTGAAAAGCAAAAACTTCGAAGGTGTTTATCTTCGACAAGCAAAAACTTCGAAGTTTTTTTTCTTTGACAAGCAAAAACTTCTAAGTATTTATCTTCGACAAGCAAAATTGAAGTATTTATCTTCGACAAGCAAAAACATCAAAGTATTTATCTTCGACAAGCAAAAACTTTGAAGTATTTATCTTTGACAAGCAAAACGTTTGCAGTGTTTATCTTCGACAAGCAAAAACTTCCAAGTATTTATCTTTGACAAGCAAAATTGAAGTGTTTATCTTTGACAAGCAAAATTGAAGTGTTTATCTTTGACAAGCAAAAAGTTTGCAGTGTTTATCTTCGAAAAGCAAAAACTTCTAAGTATTTATCTTCGACAAGCAAAATTGAAGTATTTATCTTCGACAAGCAAAATTGAAGTATTTATCTACGACAAGCAAATTTGAAGTATTTATCTTCGACAAGCAAAAACTTTGGTATTTATCTCCGACAAGCAAAAACTTCGAAGTATTTTTCTTCGACAAGCAAAAAATTTGAAGTATTTATCTTTGACAAGCAAAAACTTCGAAGTATTTATCTTTGACAAGCAAAAACTTTGAAGTATTTATCTTCGACACGCTAAAACTTCAAAGTATTTATTTTCGACAAGCAAAATCATCGAAATATCTACCTCTGACAAGCAAAAAGTTTGAAGTATTTATCTTCGACAAGTAAAATTGAAGTATTTATCTTCGACAAGCAAAAAGTTTGCAGTGTTTATCTTCGAAAAGCAAAAACTTCAAAGTGTTTATCTTCAACATGTGAAAACTTTGAAGTATTTATCATCGACAAGCAAAATTTAAGTTTTCATCTTCGACAAGCAAAAATTTTGCAGTGTTTATCTTCGAAAAGCAAAATCTTCGAAGTGTTTATCTTCGACAAGCAAAAACTTCAAAGTATTTATCTTCGACAAGCAAAAACTTCAAAGTATTTATCTTCGACAAGCAAAAACTTTGAAGTATTTATCTTCGACAAGCAAAAACTTCGAAGTATTTATCTTCGACAAGCAAAATTGAAGTATTTATCTTCGACAAACAAAGAGTTTGCAGTGTTTATCTTCGAAAAGCAAAAACTTTGAAGAATTTATCTTCGACAAGCAAAATTGAAGTATTTATCTAAGACAAGCAAAAAGTTTGCAGTGTTTATCTTCGAAAAGCAAAAACTTTGAAGAATTTATCTTCGACAAGCAAAATTGAAGTATTTATCTTCGACAAGCAAAAAGTTTGCAGTGTTTATCTTCGAAAAGCAAAAACTTCGAAGTATTTTTCTTCGACAAGCAAAAACTTTGAAGTATTTATCTTCGACAAGCAAAATTGAAGCAAAATTGAAGTATTTATCTTCGCAAAGCAAAATTGAAGTATTTATCTTCGACAAGCAAAAATTTTGCAGTGTTTATCTTCAAAAAGCAAAAACTTCGAAGTATTTATCTTCGACAAGCAATATTGAAGTATTTATCTTCGACAAGCAAAATTGAAGTACTTATCTTCAACAAGCAAAAAGTTTGCAGTGTTTATCTTCGAAAAGCAAAAACTTCGAAGTATTTTTCTTCGACAAGCAAAAACTTTGAAGTATTTATCTTCGACAAGCAAAATTGAAGCAAAATTGAAGTATTTATCTTCGACAAGCAAAAAGTTTGCTGTGTTTATTTTCGAAAAGCAAAAACCTCTAAGTATTTATCTTCGACAAGCAAAATTTAACTATTTATCTTCGACAAGCAAAGAGTTTGCAGTGTCTATCTTCGAAAAGCAAAAACTTCGAAGTATTTATCTTCGACAAGCAAAGAGTTTGCAGTGTTTATCTTCGAAAAGCAAAAACTTTGAAGAATTTATCTTCGACAAGCAAAATTGAAGTATTTATCTTCGACAAGCAAAAAGTTTGCAGTGTTTACCTTCGAAAAGCAAAAACTTTGAAGAATTTATCTTCGACAAGCAAAATTGAAGTATTTATCTTCGACAAGCAAAAACTTTGAAGTATTTATCTTCGACAAGCAAAATTGAAGCAAAATTGAAGTATTTATCTTCGACAAGCAAAATTGAAGTATTTATCTTCGACAAGCAAAAAGTTTGCAGTGTTTATCTTCAAAAAGCAAAAACTTCGAAGTATTTATCTTCGACAAGCAATATTGAAGTATTTATCTTCGACAAGCAAAATTGAAGTACTTATCTTCAACAAGCAAAAAGTTTGCAGTGTTTATCTTCGAAAAGCAAAAACTTCGAAGTATTTTTCTTCGACAAGCAAAAACTTTGAAGTATTTATCTTCGACAAGCAAAATTGAAGTATTTATCTTCGACAAGCAAAATTGAAGTATTTATCTTCGACAAGCAAAAAGTTTGCAGTGTTTATCTTCGAAAAGCAAAAACCTCTTAAGTATTTATCTTCGACAAGCAAAATTTAAGTATTTATCTTCGACAAACAAAGAGTTTGCAGTGTCTATCTTCGAAAAGCAAAAACTTCGAAGTATTTATCTTCGACAAGCAAAGAGTTTGCAGTGTTTATCTTCGAAAAGCAAAAACTTCGAAGAATATATCTTCGACAAGCAATCACCAATTCCTACTAATTTTCTTCGAAAATAGTTTAAGCAGTTCGCTAACATGAATTACCTATTCATACTATTTTATCCTTCGTCTCTACTGGAGTACCTTTGAGCTGGTATCGACCTGCCTTGTTCTACAATAATAACTATAGTGAAATAATGCTGCCTGGACAGAATATGAAAAAAAAAAAATCCCAATATTTATATTTCAAATGCTAAGGTAATCCATAGCACAACAATGTTCAGAATCGAGTAAAAATTATTACTTAAAAATTACTGTACTTACCAATCATTAAGAGGAAGACCAGTAAGGAAATTTGTAGCTCCATAAGGTATCTTTTTATTAAGAGAATTATTTCTTTACTTCTTCCCGAAGAGGGTGATAGAGTAGCAGATATATTACTCCTCGTACTCCGCTCGTTTCGTAGACATAATTTTCTGAAACAATAGGTTTTTAATGGTTAACGATATTTTATTATTATTATTATTATCATTATTATTATTATTATTACTTGCTAAGCTACAACCTTAGTTGGAAAAGCAGGATGCTATAAGACAAGGGCCCCAACAAGGAAAATAGCCCAGTGAGAACAGTAACTACATTAAAATAAATATTTCCTATATAAGCTATAAAAACTTTAACAAAGGAAGAGGAAGGGAAATTAGATAGAATAGTGTGGCCGAGTGTACCCTTAACAGAACTCTAACCCAAGACAGTGGAAGACCATGGTACAGAGGCTATGGCACTACCCAAGACTAAGGACAATGGTTTGATTTTGGAGGGTCCTTCTAGAAGAGCTGCTTACCATAGCAAGAAAGCAATAATATTTTAAATTGGTATTTTCTTAACATGTGCCATAGGTACCATTTACTAGTTCCCTTTCTTAACACTGAATATAACCTAATAAATTCATGTCTATCTTTAAAATCTGTTGAACTGAGATTCAAATTCATTGTTGCTTTAGTAATCGTTCGTTTTCTAAGTTACTATTCATGTTTAATATAAAATACCTTGAAATAATATTTAAAATGTATTGTATATATTCATGGTTCTTATCAAAATTACCATAGCTTGCAAAATAGATCTGTTAAACAAAACTCTGTTGTAATTCTGTTTTCAATTAAATTTTGGATTATTTCAAATGCATAATTTTCCAGAAACTAAAATGAAAATTTAACTTTAACTATCAAGCTATTTTAAAAGAAAAGAGAAAGTGAGCTATTAAAGCTTGAGGAGTTTTTGCATATCGAGACCATAGGAAACATTCTGGGTTTCTTTTGGAAAGAAAAGGAAACCAAAAAACTTACTTTTACACGCGGTTATCAAGAGCGTTAATGTGTACTTACACCAGAGGTCTACACCTTGCTTACACCCACGTCAGACTTACAAAGAAGTTTTATGAGAGTCTCGAATCTTTAGTATACACCTGCAATCATAATTTTTCCTCCTCTCTTACACTTTGAATGAGAGACGAGTTGGAGAACTCGATAACATAAAATGACAATGAGATAGGATATCCTCTTCATGTAAGCTAATATTCGGAGAAATGAGGAAAACGTCGCCAAAAATCCGGGGGCATAAATTACATACGAAAATTAGAGGAGAAAATATGACTAATGATAGATCTCCACCCGGAAAATAGTGAGACATTACATAAAATCAATCGAGATGTTACGTAACGCTGAGAGTTTTCTGCGATTTTGTAATTGGGAAAAATCTGGACAAGGCTTTCATGTTTAAAATAAAAAAAGATAAAAAATATTTCCTTAGAAATATTTATATCCAATACCCTAGTAATTTACTCCTTCAAGGAACGTTTGCCCATATTTTAGCTCAAAATCGGTGAAGGCCAAAGAAGATATGTCGGGAACGGAAACAGCCTTGGCAAGTGAGCTCCTTGTCCTAAGTGTTATCTACAGTATTTATTCATTTACAAGAGTACGTAACCCGTCGAAATGACGGCTAAATATTTATAATTTCATTAGTGTACGCGACCCGTCAAAATGACGGCTAAATATTTATAATTTTACTAGTGAACGCGACCTGTCGAAATGACGGCTAAATATTTATAATTTTATTAGTGTACGCGACCCGTCAAAATGACGGCTAAATATTTATAATTTTATTAATGTGGCCGCGGGGGCAATATAAAAAAATTAGAATAGCGCCAACGTTATCCCTGCGTGCCGTAAGAGGCGACTAAAAGGGACGGGACGAGGGGGCTGGGAACCCCCTCTCCTGTATCTACATCCTGTGAGACATCGACAAAGACGGCCCTGCTGCTTCCTCCGATGCCTTGGATGGCCGCGGAGGTAGCAGCAGTAGGGGATTCAGCATTATGAAGCTTCATCTGTGGTGGATAACGGGGGAGGGTGGGCTGTGGCACCCTAGCAGTACCAGCTGAACTCGGTTGAGTCCCTTGTCAGGCTGGGAGGAACGTAGAGAGTAGAGGTCCCCTTTTTGTTTTGTTTCATTTGTTGATGTTGGCTACCTCCCAAAATTGGGGGAAGTGCCTTGGTATATGTATGTATTAATGTACGCGACCCGTCAAAATGATGGCTAAATAACTATAATTTTACTAGTGTACGTAACCCGTCAAAATAATAGCTAAAAATTTATAACTATACCAGTGTATGTGACCCGTCAAAGTGACGGCTAAATATTTATGGTTTTGCCAGTGTACGCTACCCGTCAAAATGACGGCTAAATATTTATAATTTTACTAGGTTACACGATCCGTCAAATATGATGGCTAAATATTTATAATTTTACCAGTGTACACTACCCGTCATTTTTATTTATAATTTTACTTATATATGCGACCTGTCAAAGACGGCTAAATATTTTTAATGTTACTAGTGTATGCCACCCGTCGAAATGACAGTTAAATATTTATAATTTTACTAGTGTACGCTACCAGTCAAAATGATGGCTAAATATTTATGACTTTACTAGTGTTCGTGACCCATCAAAATGACGGCTAAATATTTATAGTTTTACTAGCGTACGCGACCCATCAAAATGACGGCTAAATATTTATAGTTTTACTAGCGTACGCGACCTGTCAAAATGACGGCTAAATATTTATAGTTTTACTAGCGTACGCGACCCGTCAAAATGAAGGCTAAATATTTATAGTTTTACTAGCGTACGTGACCCGTCAAAATGACGGCTAAATATTTATAGTTTTACTAGCGTACGCGACCCGTCAAAATGAAGGCTAAATATTTATAGTTTTACTAGCGTACGCGACCCGTCAAAATGACGGCTAAATATTTATAGTTTTACTAGCGTACGCGACCCGTCAAAATGACGGCTAAATATTTATAATTTCACCAGTGTACACGACCCGTCAAAATAATGGCTAAAAATTTATAACTATACCAGTGTGCGTGACCCGTCAAAGTGATGGCTAAATATTTATAATTTTACCAGTGTACGCTACCAGTCAAAATGACGGCTAAATATTTATGATTTTACTAGTGTACGTGACCGGTCAAAATAATGGCTAAATACTTATAATTTTATTAGTGTACGCTACCCGTCAAAATGACGCCTAAGTATTTATGATATTTTTCCTTGTTTCCTTTCCTCACTGGGCTATTTTGCCTGTTGGAGCCCCTTGGCTTATAGCATTCTGCTTTTCCAGCTAGGGTTGTAGCAAGTAATAATAATAATAATATAACTGTATATGGTCAGTCTCTAGGACATTGTTACTGTCCCTTGCCCTTGCCATTCATGACGACCTTTAAACTGGTATGGATTGTCTTTTTTTTTTTAAAGTTTTATGATGGACCTGATGTTTTGATAGTTTTCTGCACAGGTGGCCCATTCATATTTCAGCAATTGAAAGAAGGTAGCGTCATCGACCATTGTCCTTGTTCTCCCTCTTGAGATAGATTGATAAATAAATAGAATTATGAATAAATAAAGTTGCTGATACTCTGATAGATAGATGCAGATTTGAATAAGCAATTTAATTATACATGTGTATAAGTTTAGATAAAATTCTTGAACATATAAATCTTTGCTTGATTATGTGTCCTTGGTTTTAACGTGCATCTAAATTGTATAGACCAGACCAGATTGTTTTTTATCAAATTTTCAAACAACAAATTGGTCTAATACATTCCTCTCGTTTATGATTTCAGGAAATGTGTAGAATCCTCCCAAGATTTTCGGAAATTTGGCAATGCTGTTCGCTGACGTTAAAAGACATTTTTTATTGTAAAAAAAACCCTGTTGCAAGATTGTCCAAGAATCGTACCACCTGCCAAATCTTCATAAGCACCAGTATACTCTCGGAACTTAAGGTATATTATTTTACCTTTCTTAAAACTATTTTAATACTGTTTGGAGCTAGTTAAAAAGATGTAAACATGCAAATCATACGCACTGGTAGAATCTCTGAGCTTAAGGTATATTATTTTACCTTTCTTAAAACTATTAGAATTCTGGTTGGAGCTAGTTGAAAATATGTAGATAAATAGAAATAGAAGCATATGACATCTATGAGATCAAATATTCCTCTTCAGAAAAACTGGTGAATCAACCATGAATATTGAAGTATCCGACTGAACATCATGGATGCGGTTCAATGAATATAAAATTATTCCGTTTACCCGTTTACCGCTTCCAAAGACATTCCAGGAAAATAACCACTTTGGCGATGATACAGAGATCATAAATGTTTGATGTTTCGGGTTTAGAAATCGGTTTTCGTGCAAGTGCATTTTTTTTTTTATTGAAACCAAACATGAAAAAGAAGTTAACTTATGTTTTCCTCTAATGGTCTACTGACGGGATTTATTACATATGGGTCGTCTAATTGTATCGATGATTTTTTTCTATTTTTGTAAATTATTTATAACTGAAAAACATACTTCCGGTGACAATTGCCATGGTTGTTGCAGCGCTTATTATTATTATTATTATTATTATTATTATTATTATTATTTTTATCATTATTATTATTATTATTATTATTGTTGTTGTTGTTGTTGTTGTTGTTGTCACAAGTTAAGCTACAACCCTAGTTGGAAAAGCAGGATGTTATAAACCCAAGGGCTCTAACAGGGAAAATGGCCTAGTGAGGAAAGGAAATAAGGAAGTAAATAAATTGCTAGAGAAGTAACGAACAAGTAAAATATTCAAAGAACAGTAACAAAATTAAAATAAATCTTTCATATATTAACTATAAAAACTTAAATAAAAACAAGAGGAAGAGAAATTAGATAGAATAGTGTGCCCAGGTGTACCCTCAAGCAAGAGAACTCTAATTTGCAGAAACAAATCAATTGACCATGCAATTAATGGGTCAATGTTTAAAGGTTTACAGGTTTAAAGGCCGGTTATGAATGGCAGAGGCAAGGGACGGTGACATTGCCCTATCAAGCAGTACAATGCCCTAGAGACTGACCATATATACATATAACCAGCGCCCAAGCCCCCCTCCACCCTAGCTAAAACCAAAGAGGGCCAGGCAAGGGCTTACTGATGACTCAGCAGATAGACCTATAGTCTTC
>NC_090729.1:181600398-181672898 GCF_036898095.1 Palaemon carinicauda | reverse complement strand
ACACATATATATATATATATATATATATATATACATTATATATACACATATATATATATCTATATATATATATATATATATATATATATATATATATATATATATATATAAATATATATATATATATATATATATATATATATATATATATATATATATATACAGATATATATATATGTGTGTATATATAATGTATATATAATGTATATATATACAGTATATATATATATATATATATATATATATATATATATATATATATATATATATATATACTGTATATATATAAATATATATTTATTTATTTAAAGAGAGAGAGAGAGAGAGAGAGAGAGAGAGAGAGAGAGAGAGAGAGAGAGAGAGAGAGAGAGAGAGAGAGAGAATGATTGGTTGATTGATTTCTCATTATATATACAGTAGATAGATATATAGATAAATGTTTATATACTTATATAAATAATTAGATAGACCATATGTCATCATAGAATTATACAGTAGAGTAAAGAAATTATAGTATCTTACATTCTAAGAGTATATCCTTATTCCACGCAGCAGAAAAAAACAAATAAACATTGGATTATAAAACGATACAAAATATAACAAAAAAAAAAGCATGTAACATGAAGTACTTTCTATATCTGTCACACCTTGATTATAGTTTGCTTTTCGCTCCATATGTCTCCTGGAATAATGCCAGTTATTATTTATTGTTATATATTATAAAACTATACAAAATATAACGAAAAAAAGCATGTAACATGAAGTACTTTCTATATCTCTCATACCTTGATAATAGTTTTCTTTTCGCTCCATATGTCTCCTGGAATAATGCCAGTTATTATTTATTGCTTCCCGCGTGATTTTTATATTAATGCATAATACGACTCGCACTGGTGTTTTGCATTAAATATGCGACAATTATGATACCTTGGCGGACCTTTGACATATGAAAACACCTTATCTTTTAGATGCTGCGACAACCAATAGATGTTGATTATTGATGTGTCTATGCCTTGTTTATCTATTTATCTATTTGTATAATTTATATCGCTTCAACTATATATATATATATATATATATATATATATATATATATATATATATGAGTATGTGTATATGCATATGTATATATATATATATATATATATATATATATATATATATATATATATATATATATATATTTATTTATGAGTATGTGTATATGCATGTACATATATATATATATATATATATATATATATATATATATATATATATATATATATATATATGTGAATATGTATATATGTATGTATATATCTATGTGATGTATGTATATATATACATATATATATATATATATATATATATATATATATATATATATATATATATATATATATATATATATTTATACAGATAGTATATATATGTACATATAATATGTGTTTACAGTATGTATGTAAACATATATATATATATATATATATATATATATTTATATATATATGTGTGTGTGTGTGTATGTTTGTGTGTATGTATAATTTACACCACTGCCTATCTATTTAAATTATAATTAAAGTCATATCATTACTATTTTATTTTTCCCAATATGCATAATAGATTATCAACCAACAAACCCTATATTACACCACTATTAACAAAAGAAGAAAATCTATTATTCTTGTCTCTAAGCATGCATAACCCATCACCATGAAACAACCCTTCGCATTGTCACGACAGAAAATCATTTCCATAAGTATTTTACCCAAAACCCGGGCTATTTTATCTGTGTTGTTCCTCCCAATACATAACAGGTCGGAATCACGAAACAATTTATAATAACACCTTATCACACAATGTACCCGGAAACAGAACGTAGTACATGGCCACTATAGTGTTGTTATTTCATATACGTTTTTTTTTTTTTTTTTTTTCTATTTTCGATTGATAATTTTTAGGGGCAATTAATTAACTGAGTATTTTCATGTATATGCTTTTTCTTCTATTTTGTTTTCTATTTTCGCTTGATGATCTTGCTTAGAGGATTTATTTAGGGCAATTAATTAACTGAGAAATATTTCAAGAAGTACTGTACCTGAACCGTCAAAAATGACGTGTAAATATTTAGATAGATATGCTCACACACACACA
This sequence comes from Palaemon carinicauda, assembly GCF_036898095.1. NCBI lineage: Eukaryota > Metazoa > Arthropoda > Malacostraca > Decapoda > Palaemonidae > Palaemon > Palaemon carinicauda. The sequence goes on along the minus strand of NC_090729.1, from coordinate 181,670,762 downwards.
CACACACACACACACAGACACACACAGATTCAACCCTTACCCTCCCTCCCCCTTTCATATCTACGGCCAATTGGTTCGGCAATTGGTGGGAGAATGTGGGTTCCAAGTGTACCTCTCCGGGTACCCCTGTCTCACAAGGGTAAGACTTCATCCTCTCCCCCAGTCCCTCAGAGCGTGACAGGAAATATAAATTATATATACATACATATATATATATATATATATATATATACATATATACATGTATGTATGTATGTATATATGTATGTATATATACACAAAATCAGACGCTTGCTCTTTATTATATAGTGCAGATTATTGTGAAGAAAAAAATATGAGCAATCACTAAAACGTTAGTTATATGTTATATACCGAGAGAATGGTCTGAAGTATTTTGTTCGAAATATATAAGGAATAAAACCATTGTTCTCTAGTCTTGGGTAGTGCATAGCCTCTGTACCAAGGTCTTCCACTGTCTTGGTTAGAGTTCTCTTGCTTGAGGGTATACTCGGGCACACTATCCTATCTTATTTCTCTTCTAATTGTTTTGTTAAAGTTTATATAGGAAATATTTATTTTAATGTTACTGTTCTTAGAATATTCTATTTTTCCTGTTTCCTTTTCTCACTGGGCTATTTTCCCTGTTGGAGCCCCTGGGCTTATAGCATCCTGCTTTTCCAACTAGGGATGTAGCTTAGCAAGTAATAATAATAATAATAATAATAATAATAATAATATTATTATTATTATTATTATTATTATTATTATTATAATAATATTATATTATAATATGATATTATGATATAATAATACATACACATACATATACCAAAGGCACTTCCCCCAATTTTGGGGGGTAGCCGACATCAACAAGAAACAAAACAAAAAGGGGACCTCTACTCTCTACGTTCCTCCAGCCTAACCAGGGACTCAGCCGAGTTCAGCTGGTACTGCTAGGGTGTCACAGCCCAACCTCCCACATTTCCACCACAGATGAAGCTTCATACTGCTGAGTCCCCTTCTGCTGCTACCTCCGCGGTCATCTAAGGCACCGGAGGAAGCAGCAGGGAATACCGGAACTGCGTCACAATCGCTCGCCATTCATTCCTATTTCTAGCATGCTCTCTTGCCTCTCTCACATCTATCCTCCTATCACCCAGAGCTTTCTTCACACCATCCATCCACCCAAACCTTGGCTTTCCTCTTGTACTTCTCCCATCAACTCTTGCATTCATCACCTTCTTTAGCAGACAGCCATTTTCCATTCTCTCAACATGGCCAAACCACCTCAACACATTCATATCCACTCTAGCCGCTAACTCATTTCTTACACCCGTTCTCACCCTCACCACTTCGTTCCTAACCCTATCTACTCGAGATACACCAGCCATACTCCTCAGACACTTCATCTCAAACACATTCAATTTCTGTCTCTCCATCACTTTCATTCCCCACAACTCCGAACCATACATCACAGTTGGTACAATCACTTTCTCATATAGAACTTTCTTTACATTCATGCCCAACCCTCTATTTTTTACTACTCCCTTAACTGCCCCCAACACTTTGCAACCTTCATTGACTCTCTGACGTACAACTGCTTCCACTCCACCATTTGCTGCAACAACAGACTCCAAGTACTTAAACTGATCCACCTCCTCAAGTAACTCTCCATTCAACATGACATTCAACCTTGCACCACCTTCCCTTCTCGTACATCTCATAACCTTACTCTTACCCACATTAACTCTCAACTTCCTTCTCTCACACACCCTTCCAAATTCTGTCACTAGTCGGTCAAGCTTCTCTTCTGTGTCTGCTACCAGTACAGTATCATCCGCAAACAACAACTGATTTACCTCCCATTCATGATCATTCTCGCCTACCAGTTTTAATCCTCGTCCAAGCACTCGAGCATTCACCTCTCTCACCACTCCATCAACATACAAGTTAAACAACCACGGCGACATCACACATCCCTGTCTCAGCCCCACTCTCACCGGAAACCAATCGCTCACTTCATTTCCTATTCTAACACATGCTTTACTACCTTTGTAGAAACTTTTCACTGCTTGCAACAACCTTCCACCAACTCCATATAACCTCATCACATTCCACATTGCTTCCCTATCAACTCTATCATATGCTTTCTCCAGATCCATAAACGCAACATACACCTCCTTACCTTTTGCTAAATATTTCTCGCATATCTGCCTAACTGTAAAAATCTGATTCATACAACCCCTACCTCTTCTAAAACCACCCTGTACTTCCAAGATTACATTCTCTGTTTTATCCTTAATCCTATTAATCAGTACTCTACCATACACTTTTCCAACTACACTCAACAAACTAATACCTCTTGAATTACAACACTCATGCACATCTCCCTTACCCTTATATAGTGGTACAATACATGCACAGACCCAATCTACTGGTACCATTGACAACACAAAACACACATTAAACAATCTCACCAACCATTCAAGTACAGTCACACCCCCTTCCTTCAACATCTCAGCTTTCACACCATCCATACCAGATGCTTTTCCTACTCTCGTTTCATCTAGTGCTCTCCTCACTTCCTCTATTGTAATCTCTCTCTCATTCTCATCTCCCATCACTGGCACCTCAACACCTGGAACAGCAATTATATTTGCCTCCCTATCATCCTCAACATTCAGCAAACTTTCAAAATATTCCGCCCACCTTTTCCTTGCCTCCTCTCCTTTTAACAACCTTCCATTTCCATCTTTCACTGTCTCTTCAATTCTTGCACCGGCCTTCCTTACTCTCTTCACTTCTTTCCAAAACTTCTTCTTATTCTCTTCATATGACTGACCCAGTCCCTGACCCCACCTCAGGTCAGCTGCCCTCTTTGCCTCAAGTACCTTGCGCTTTACTTCCACCTTTTTCTCTCTATATTTTTCATACTTCTCTATACTATTACTCTGCAGCCATTCTTCAAAAGCCCTCTTTTCCTCTTCCACTTTTACCTTCACTCCTTCATTCCACCATTCACTGCCCTTCCTCATGCTGCCTCCAACAACCTTCTTGCCACATACATCACTTGCAATCCCAACAAAATTTTCTTTTGCTAACTTCCACTCCTCCTCTAAATTACCAGTTTCTCTTACTCTCACCTCGTCATATGCCATTTTCAACCTTTCCTGATATTTACTTTTTACCCCCGGTTTTATTAGCTCTTCAACCCTCACTAGCTCCCTTTTACATCCACCTACTCTATTCCCCCACTCTTTTGCTACAACTAATTTTACTTCCACCAAAAAATGATCAGACATACCGTTAGCCATACCCCTAAACACGTGCACGTCTTTCAATCTTCCAAACATTCTTTTAGTTATCAACACATAATCCATTAATGCCCTTTCTACTACTCTTCCATTTGCCACTCTTACCCATGTATACTTATTTTTATCTTTCTTTTTAAAAAAGCTAGCACTTATTACCATCTCTTGTTCAACACACATATCTACCAGTCTCTCACCACTCTCATTTTCACCTGGTACGCCATATTTCCCAATGACACCTTCTACCTCTCCAGCGCCCACTCTAGCATTTAAGTCACCCATAACAACTACATAATTCCTTCTACCCAGTCCTTCTACACACCTAGTTAATTCATTCCAGAACTCATTCCGCTCTTCTTCACTTTTCTCACTACCTGGCCCATACGCACTGACAAATAATAATAATAATAATTATAATAATAATAATAATAATAATAATAATAATAATAATAATAATAATAATAATAATAATAATAATAATAATAAGGCATTATCACGTCAAAGCATTTTCTTTGTACTGCGACAAATTTTCTCACATAAGAAGTAATATTTGTTTTATATGTATTTCTGAGTACTTCGGTATTTATATTTCCGTTGTACATCATTAAGAATATAACGAAGCTCATTGGAATATGTTCATCGAACTGTTAAATGTAAAACTTTCTGACCTCTTAGTGGAGAGTTAGAGATTTTTTTTTTTTTTTTTTTTTTTTTTTTTTAATTTTATTTTATTTTATTTTTTTTTTTTTTTTGAATGATGGAGTAAAGGTAAATTGTAGCCACAATAGATCGAGAGTATATTCTACGAAAGATCACTAAATTTTTTAAGAGTTATGAGATGAATTTTTTTTTTTTTAAAGAGAGATTAATTAAATTTTCTTGACATAGTTCGAGTATATTCTACGACATATCGTTAAATTTTCTTATTTCGCAAACATCTCTAACTTTGTTACAGTTAATAAAGGTCTTTCAGAGTTTAGAGTAGATTAATGATACCAAAATTTGCCGAAATTAGAAGAAGTAATATCTCTCTCTCTCTCTCTCTCTCTCTCTCTCTCTCTCTCTCTCTCTCTCTCTCTCTCTCTCTCTCTCTCTCTCATAGCAAGAATAATCCCTTCTTGAATTTTGTTTCTGTATATACCCGTGATTTGATCAATTACCTTTGATTTAATGCTAGATAAACTACCCTCAAGTTATAATCCCGTATGATCTTATATTTGCCAAGATAGTGCCATTTCTAAAAGATTTTTCCAAAACTTTTCTTGTATATTAGTTTTTATAATAGGTCGGTCAATATCAAATTGCAATGTTCAACAAAATATTTCAAATATTCGGCAGATATTCGAGTACACCGGAGTGCAGGGTAAAAGCATAGTGCAAATTTCAATTGCATTTTATGTATATTCAGTCCTGCCCTGATATTTCACGGTAAAACTGTAGCACATTTTCATCTGTTAAAGGTAATTTGGAAACTAGAAATAGAAAAAAATTACGACTTGTTTTTTTAGATTAAAATTTTATATACAATTATAGTGTGTTCTTTATAGCTTTCTGATTTAAAAAAAAAATATTATATCCTGAGTACAGAAACCACTCTTCTTCTTCTTCTTCTTCTTCTTCTTCTTCTTCTTCTTCTTCTTCTTCTTCTTCTTCTTCTTCTTCTTCTTGAGTAACTACAGTAACCTTCACAATTAAGAAAATAAGAAAAACAGAATCAGGTTTCTTCTACAAGCTATGCAAGATTTTACAACAATTGACACTTACTTTTGTTATATCAAAAAGATTCGTGATTGCTAATAATGGCGTTCTGTAGATCTACGAATCTTAAGAGTGGAGAGATCAGTAAGAAATAGACAAATACTTTGGCAAATTTAAATCTGGACCTCCACTTAATGTCAATTTCGCACTTCCTTGTGCAAAAAGGATTTGCTTCCATGGCGTGATGATGTGCCATCGATCGTTTTATTGAAATTTTACCGATATTCTAGTTGGGAATATATTCAATCCTTCAGATATATCATTACTCAAAAAATATATTTGCTCTTTCATTGCTTCTTTTCCTTTAGATCTATACATAAAGTAAATAATTAGATCGTCGAGATATTCTTATATTCTCTACAGATATAAACCAACTCTATATATGCACTACTTTTTAAACTGACTTATGATCCACATTTTGGGAGAATATTTTCGTTGACCAAATATATTTAGTTTTCTATGAACTAAGGATCACGAAAGATTCTTTTGAAAGGAATTGTTGATTTATAACGTTCATAAAATTTGAGTTAAGCCAATCCCACTTACATCTGTACTAGAGAATACAGCTTACGAGAGTTTTAATGTTGGAAATTTTGTGAAAATCTTTTTGTTTAAGGTATTTACGTGTTCTTCGGCAAGTTTATTAGCATTATGGAATTTTGTTGTTGTTGTCGTTGTTGTTGTTGTTGTTGTTCTTGTTGTTGTTGTATCGTGAATTTATCATTTCGAATGAACCTCTGGTATTTCGATCAGAAAAGTTAGGCACGGGTTAGTAAGACTCAGTGGTAAGGAACTAAATTGACAAGAGCAAGGTCTGTGGTTCGAGTCTCACTTGCCCCTCGCCCAGTCGACTCAGCTGTAGACAAGTACCACCACATAGCTCGTAACTTAGGGTGGAAAAGCAAGGAGCAGACCACTCTACTCCATAATTCCGATGAAATGTCCCAAACCCCTTTTAATGAGATGGCACATACTGGCTTCAGTGTTAAGCAATTTGGTTTCTTTTGTAGGTAAAATTAAACTTAACATTGTTAATCTATGTACCTACATTTATACGTCCGTTTCAAGTAAATAATATGAAATTTGCTTATGTTTATACGTTCGTTTGAAGCATTATTAAGTAATGTGTTTTCGTGTATATGTTCTTTTGAAGTATATTACGTTAAAATTTGTCTACGTTTATACATTCATTGGAAGTAATAGATTTTAAACAATGACCTCATATTTATACGTTCATTTACTTTACATTAAGGGCGGCTTTTCTGGTCCTACATTGCAGGGGAGCCCTACTCTCTATAGGACCTAGGCATTCATTTTATCTTATACATTCCCAGGTATTCAGCATTTCACATCGCATATTGGCACGTTTAGTGTCAAATCCACATTTCTGACACGCTTAGAAAACAAGAAAGTTTTTAGTTTCTTCTTGAAAGCCTTAATATCTTCAGACTTTAGGATATCTAGTGGAAGCTTATTGAATAGTCTTGGGGCCGCATATTTGAAAGTTCTAGAACCTACAGTAGACATATATCTTGGTTTCAATAATTTGAAAACATCTGTAACTATTCTCATATCAACACGATTTGTTGGCTGCGCGATATGTAGCAGTTCTCTTTGATATTTTGGACGTCAGGTTCTGACAACTCAGTGGGTTATTGTACATATTTTAAACTAAATTCTTGCTTTAATAGGCAACCAGTGTAATTCAATTAGTATAGGAGTAATCCTTTCTCTAGGTGAGACACCGTTGATCATTCTTCCTCCTCTATTAATTATGTCTTGTAATTTCCTAAGTTACATTTTTGCTAGATTGTGGTAGATAGAGTTACAGTAGTCAATTCTGGCAATAACAGTTTATCACAAGTTTCTTAACAGAATGTTCATCCAGGTACTTCTATATAAAGGCAATGTTTCTAATATGTTATCCAGCAGATTTTACCCTATTATTTATTTGAACATGAGGGTCAAGTTACAGTCAAGAGATACTCCTAGATAACGAACTTTACTAGATATCTGGACAGAGTTGTTATTCGTGTTTATAGATAGATAGATATATAGATAGATAGATAGCACCTGAAAGAGAAAAAATAATTGGTGAGGATATTACGCATTGCCCTCATAAAATGGCTACAGGACACGCAATTCATTACAAAAAAATGTATGGTTCAAATATGGCGATATAACACTCACACCATGCATAGGCCTACTCTTTACTGTTATACACACACACACACACACACATATATATATATATATATATATATATATATATAAATATATATATATATATATATATATATATATATATATATATATATATGTATATATATATGTATATATATATATATATATATATATATATATATATATATATATGTGTGTGTGTGTGTGTGTGTGTATTTGGTCCCGTAATTAAAACAAATCTCTGTAGCATGACCCTCTCTAACTTCAACGCCCCTTATCGGGGTGCTGGCTGTCAGCATTTACCGCTATATGCTTCAGAATGTTATGTATACTTTGTTAAAACGAATCAAGATTTAAATATTTTATCCGTTTTTATCTACGGAGGGACTCAGTTTATTATAGAATAAAATTATGAATTATTTGAATATCAATTTTTTGGATACACATATGTAATTTAAACGAAAAATTACGAGTAATTTGAATTAATATATATGGCAGTGAATGGCGGTTCTCATAAATTTGCTTCTTTTTAGTTTATATTTTAAGGGGGTGGGGATGGGACTCATCAAAAGGAAACTAAAACGTCTTAATGAAATTAAACCTTGTAGGTTTCCATTGTAAAGATGAGGGAATATCTGACCTTGAGTGAACTACGTCCAACAAGATTTTTTTATATGTTTTTGTCTCCTGTAGTTTAGCCATTAGCTTGATGCCTCAAAGTAAAAGGTAGAATTTCCGTAAAATTTATAACATTAAATCAAAATGAATTGTATAAAGTAGCTATATTTCACAAGTTATTTATTTCAAAAGAGGGACTCATTTTGAAGAAGTGTAGTTAAGCCCTTTACCGCTTAGACCTTGAGTTAATCTCTCTCTCTCTCTCTCTCTCTCTCTCTCTCTCTCTCTCTCTCTCTCTCTCTCTCTCTCTCTCTCTCTCTCGGAAGACGTTGTTCTCCTCGTATCCCTGTAAAGAAGCTCTAAGTTTGAGACATACATGTCGGTGTAAGTGGTTTTATTAGTAGTTATATATATGGACCCCAATTTCCCCGCAAGTGATACAATTCTGTGGCCATTAAAATACTACTCAGTCAAATTATGGAACGTGATCCACACGCGACCATGGAAGACACACGCTTTACTTTGAGGCACGGTTGAGATACCTAGACCCAAGGTCTATATATCTATAGACCTTGCCTAGACCCAGGCCTAGACCGTGCTTTGAGGGCTACTTTCCTGGTCCTATCACGTAGGTAGGGGAACTCTATTCTCTACAGGACCTAAGAGAATAATGTATAGTATACATTCTTATGCATTTTGCATATCACACTGCATAATTATTATTATTATTATTACTAACCAAGCTACAACCCTAGTTGGAAAAGCAAGATGTTATAAGCCAACGGGCTCCAACAGGGAAAAATAGCCCAGTGAGGAAAGGAAATAAGGAAATAAATAAATGAGGAGAACAAATTAACAATAGATCATTCTAAAAACAGTAACAACGTCAAAACAGATATGTCATATATAAACTATGAAAAGACTTATGTCAGTGGTGTTTATTGTCAAATCCACATTATCTAAGACCTCAAAGAACAGAAAAAGTCTTCATTTTCTTTTTGAAAGAAACTGAAGTAAAGTTGATGACCCGAATCCTTTGATAGCTATTCCTAGATCAGAATTTTCAGTAAGTTCCAAGCGTTCTCGGCTCCTTGGTTCATTGCATATAAAAAGTCTTATTTCTTGAAAGCTTGACAGAACAGATGTCCATTGAAATTATTACTTTACTTTACTCGGAAGTATAAGTGTGTAAGCTGTGCTGTCTGTGTAGGAGGTAACTAACGATAATAAATTTTCTGCATATTGCAGGGGAATGGTTGAAGTTGTGTGTGTGTGTGTGTGTGTGTGTGTGTGTGTGTGTGTGTGTGTGCATATCAATCTAAATATCTAAACGTAATTTTTGACGGGTTGGATACACTAGTTTCATAGAGTAGACTATTCCTCTTACTATTCGGGATATTTCATATAAATCATCATGTTCTTCGTCCTGCAGATCTTTAGAGATCTTCAGAGTTGCTCTGTACGTTATACCTGCTTGTCTATTTATTTAAACCTGTCTGTGTATTTCTTTCTGTAGCTTCATTATTTACATTCAATGCATACAAGTTGGCAACTTTAACCTTTTCCTATAAATTTTCCCTATCATAACCTTTCTACAACTTTTATTTATGACTGCATTTGCGATGTTTGCCATCTACATTCATTTCATATGGTCTCTTTCCATGTGCATATAGAAGTATTTCGAGTGGTTAATTGTAACACCTTGATATTTTATTTGCTTGACAACTTTGATGCCTTCAATGTATTAGACGTATTCTAAATCATACATGCTGTACCACTCAAAAAATATCATAATGATTTTGTTTTTTATTTCAATACTTTTTCACTGGCAAATTCATCTATAATTTGTTCCGATGAATGAATATGAATCAGACAATCATATTAATAAAAAAGAACATCATTATTCTTAAAAATTATTTTTTTACAAAACATATCTTCATTTCTTTTAGTATCAAGTAACTCTTGTATTTTCCTTTATAGATTTTAATGTGGTTATTTCTATTTTCATAATCATCATAAATGTTTTTTCTTTAATAAAATTTTCACTACCAATTGCATAAGATTGGTGTGAAGTAGTTTATTTGGGTTGAGTGAAATTTTAGATTTGTACCCACTGTTCAGTGTGGTCCAATCTTTTATATATTATAAGACATTTCCCAAATTCTCGAGTAAGTTTGGGTTTTTCTATTAAAGATTTAAAAAGTAATTACTTTAGTCCCTCTGGTCCAGAAGCTTCATTTATTTTCATATTTTGCTCTTTTATGTTAACTCATTTCACGGATTCTATATCTTATAAATCTAGGTTATATACTATGGCTATAAATTCTTCCACTGTACTGTGGAAAAACAAAGTTATGGTGCCTGTTTTATTCCATGTTCTATCATTTTCTTTGTAAGATATGTTGAATATCGTCTTTATATTTATAAACTATTCTCATTCTATTTTTCCCGTATTCTGATATATTGTCTTCCAGGACTAATATTTTGTAGAATTATCTCTTGTATTGCTTGTTCTCGTCTATTGGTCTATTAATTTATGATTTACTCTTCCCTTTTCAGTCTGTATACGTATATAGTATATATTGCCATATTTCTATCTGTCCATGTTATTTATTATCTCTTTCCTTGTGTTCTCTTATTCTAATGAAACTTTTTTTTCCTTTTTTAAAAATTAGAAGCTGCACTCTGTGCTACTGAGTCCTGTCTGGAGTCTTGATTCCTACAGTAGTGTTTTGAGAAGAAGAGTGCGTTTGGTGTTTACAAACATTTGTCCGTAAGTTTGGTTGTTTATTGAGAAGCGGCCCAAAACTTTAAGAAAACAAGTAAATTTTACTACTTTTCTCGATAAAAATGTCTGTGCAGATAGAAAAAAGACGTTACGACTGTTCAGCCCTCCCAAAAGGATGGAAAAGGGAAGAAGTGCTCAGAAAAACAGGCTTGACATCCGGCAAAATGGATGTCTTTTATTATAGGTAAGCGGATAACTGACTGTAAACTGTACTAAACTTACGGTACCAGTACCGTAAGTTAAATTGGATTAAACTAGTCCGTATTCATCTGTCAAGGATTTTATCTATAAGGAAAATGAACTGCTTCATTTGAAATAACCTAAAGCAGGTTAGGCCAGCCAGATTTAATTGTCCCAAGGGATAGGCTATTGCCTGGTGTGACGGTATGAACGATCCCTCGGTCTCAGAATTCTCCTTGACATTGTATAATGGGTCTTTTCCGCCATTAGCTCGCTTCGCTCGCGTGAAAATAAAACATCAAGCTCGTATGTACTGGCAAGCGGTAATGTTGAGCTGCGCACGCTAACATTTCAGGAAAATAAGACAACCTCGTATGCACTGGCAAACGGTAATGTTCGCTCATGCGCAGATTATCAAGGAGAATTCTGAGACCGGGGAATCGTTCAGACCGTCACACCGGTCAAAATGTCAAGGGATGCTGGGTGTAGATATGATGACGGCCATACCCCATAACTCTCTTATTTTCAACCCAATTACTAAAGATACGGCAGTGGAGCCTTTGTATATTAGCGGCCAGTTCCTCCAGCGAGCTTTAAATATGGACAACTAACCTAACCTACAAGCCGTGTCCTTACCTAGGAGGCTTTGTATATCAGTGACCAGTTCCTCCCGTTTGAATTAAAATTGGACATCAACTAATCTGAACTTTCCCCCCTAATCTAACCTACAAGCTGTGTCCTTACCTGCTTACCTAACGGTGCAACCCCCTTACACTGCCGTATTCCAAGTTAAACTTAATCAAACATGCAGGTGGCCACTATCATACATACACCCATTACCTACTTACCTTACGGGGGCCTAACGCCCCCTTGCGACTCCCCCTTACACTACCATATTCTTAATCAGCCGTCATCATACATACACCCTAATACGGCAATATAAGGGGTGTGCAGGGGCTGTTAGCCCCCCATTAAGTAGCCCCAGTTAGATAAGTATGTCAGGACACACCTTGTAGGTTCGGTTAGGTTGGGAAGTTTGGGTTAGGTGTTCTATGCAGGCGAGAGGTCCTGTCCATCATTTTACAAAGGCTCCAGGGATGCTTTAGTACTATAGCTGTTTTATCTAGCATCTATGAAATATAGAACAACAGAAATTATAGAAAGCAACAATAAAAATTAATGAGGAAATGAGACTGGTACATGGTTTATTTTATGATTTTTTTAACATTTTGATTGGTGATCAATGGTGAATATCTATAGATTTTTAAATATTTAACTTAGCCGGTGAATATATAGCTGCAACTCTGTTGCTCGACAGACAAACTCTACGGAAAAAACTCGCCAGCGATCGCTACACAGGTTGCGGGTGTGCCCAACAGCGCCATCTGTCGACCAGATACCCAGCTCTTATGTAAACAAAGACTCAATTTTCTCTCTGTCGACGTGTCGACAAGACGTACTTTACTCGCTGTTGAAACCTGGAGTTTTTCCCATCATATTTGGTGAAGTACTATATTCTGGTTTGAGCTTTCGCAGTGCAGGTGTTTTATCTTCATCTTAAATCTTGAACTCGTTTTGGATAGATTTAATTTTGGTGACAAAGAGAGTATGGACTTTCTTTCACTTTTAAATGGCCGACCCTTCCCTTAGACGGAAGTGTGTTTAGGCTTTTAGTAATTATCTTATCACGTTATAAATTAATTATAGATTTTCCTCTTCGATTAACTTTCCATTTATAATAAACATAAAAAAAATAAATTTTAATGTTTTGTTTATATGCGAGCTTTCCTGAGAGTAGGCGGTCCTAACTTGGAAACCGAAGTTAATCAACGTTGAGCCCTTTATATCGTAAATAGCTTTTAAAGAGCTAAGGATTTAAAACTTTTTAAATGAAATATTTTATGAAAGAATTTCTTTGAATAGTCTTCGTACCTTTTTCAAAGATGAATTAACGTTTAGTTTATTTATGCTACGCAGTTGTTGACGTTCAGGACGTTCAACATGCGCTCTATCGTTACGATAGAGAGAGAGTGTATCACGGTTTCACTTTGCAGAAAGAGTAAATCGATTCTGACGTTTTGTTCATTCTTTCTAAGCTTAAATGTTTTAAATTCTATTTTAAAGGAACTTTTTAATTGAAAAACCTTTCAGTTTTTTCCTTTGGTCAAATAACATGTTTTTTTGACGAAATGTAATTGGGCTCTTCTTTTAGGTGCGAAATCAAGAGAGAAAGAGAGAGAGAGATAGAGACGGAGGGAGAGAGAGGAGAGAAAACGTTCCGTTCAAGCGGGTAACGTTGTTCTCGAGTTGCTCTCGTCCCTAGTCTCGGTACGGGGAGAAAGGATAAAACGTTTTTAGTTTTTATTCTCGTCCCCAGGCTATGTGCGGTTAGAGATTGAAAACGTAGTTTTGAAGGAACTAGTGTTTAGTCTCTTCCCCAGCCACTGAAATTTTTATCTTAAAATATGTTTTCTGTTTTTTGCTGGTATTAATGAGTGCATTATACGACTGATTTTGCAATTACTACCTTTTGATAAGGGTAGAATTGCGTGCTTCAGGTAGAAATCAGTAAAAGTTTCGATTTCAGTGAAATAAGTGCAAAACAGAAAATCGAAGTGATAAAGTGATATTGCGCAGTGATACAGTGTTGCGTCCGAGGGTTCGTCTGTTCGTGCCTGTCGTTCACCTAGTCCGGGACCTCTTGCAAGCTCCCAAACAGGGGAGAAGTAATGTCGAACGACTTATGGGTTTGAGAGGCCTTGATCAACGAACAGACGTTTCCCTCTATGGTATCGGGTGTATCTTACCAAGATCTCCCCTACCATAAGACGAGAGAGACGTTTTTTCTCCTCGTCATCCGAAGGCTTTTCGCATAAGAAACCTGTCACAAGGTTTCGAAGCCCTTAAGCGAAAGTCAGTCCTTTCAGGACAGGTCCAGCGTCCTGGTTACAGCCATTAGGACAGCTCTGACCCTATGCAGTCATCGGATAACTGCTCGCCGCCTAACAAAAGCGTAACACAGACTCCGAGAGTCTTTTTTGTTGGCAAAGTGTTGCGGTCACAGACGTTACCCTCGTCTCTTACCACAACCATTTCCGTTGATCCTTAATGGGTTGTATGGCAAGACATGCAGAATATGCTTGCCTCCCTTATGGAAGACTATTCTGCCGATTAGTCCGTTGAGTCTAGCCGTTTATCTCATCGATATCCTGGCTTTCAGCCAACCTAACGTTCCTTTGTGCTTCCTGTTGACGTTGGCGTAGCTAAGTCACGTCAGTCAGGTTGTTTAGAACCACACTCGATGCGGTCTCGTGTGGATTTTCAGCCGCATTTGGACGTTAGGCCACTTGCTGATGCTCCTGTTGACGTTCAAGACGTTCGCTAACAATCGGAGTTGACTTGTTTTGACGCTGTGCGTCAACCTCCGCATTCTAGAGTTGTTTTGACTGCTCAGTCTAGGCAGTCAAAGCAGTCTCGAGTGGACGCTGTGCGTCCTCACGCACCTGTTGTGGTTGACAGTTCAGTTGTTGACAGTTCACAGACTGTCAAGCAGTTACATGACGTTGCGTTCTGGTCCGCTACTAATGCACCAGTGAGTGTGGACTCTGCTTGTAAAGCATTGCCACCACGGTAGGTCTCTCCCTTGCTTGAGACTCGGCTTTTATCGGACAAGGTTCCTGTAGATGAGGAAGTTGCTGTTCCCCCTCCTACTGATATTCCCTTGAGGACTCTGTCAGATGGAGAGGAGCCTAAAGCTGCTTAGCCCTCTATGGACTTTAATTAAATCATGATGATTTTTTTTTAAGGATCTTTGTCCGGATCTTTTTGTAACTGCTGCTCCTCGTTCGCCTAAACGTCAGAGCTTACACTAGGCCTAGCTACTTCGAAGCCGTTGTTTTTAAGCTAGTGCTCTCTCGCTCTCCTAGAGAGCTTTACGTTGGCTAGGCGACTGGTTTATCACCAGGAGGAGTTTGGGGGATACAGCCTTTGCTTTCCCTTCTTTTAAACTGGCTTATAGAGCGAGAGTCTGATATGACACGAGAGAAGTTCTCGGCTTGGGAGTTCATGCCTCTGCCCAGATAGACTTCTCAAATCTCGTAGACTCTCCCTGGCGCCTGGCCAGGAGACGCTCCAAGTTTTTTACAGGTCAACTTCACAGCTGTTTTCGAGCCTTTGAAGTTTTGCTGTACAATTATGTCATGCATAAACAAGGCTTTCAGGGATGGAAAGCGGTACCGCCTCAGTCGCTAACCCCGTCTGTTGCCGCACCTGCTCCCGTAGACCCTAAATGGGCTTTGCTGCAAGACATGCAGTCCAAGCTTGCGTCCTTGATAGAGGACTTTAATGCGGAGAAGGTTGCTACCGAACCTTCTGGCCAACAACCTTCCAACCGGTCGGTTGTGCGCCCTGTTGACGCTGAGGTAACCTTCTCGCGTCTGCCAGTTGAGGTGGTTCCTCCACCGATGCGACCCAGTGTGGGTTGCCAGCCGCACGTTGACGTTAAGCGACGCTCGGAGGTGGTTGTTGACGTTCAGGACGTTCAACAACCAGCAGAGGTGACTTGTTTTGACGCAGTGCGTCAACCTCAGCAACCCGGTATGGTGTTGACTGCACAACCCAGACGGTCTAGACAGTCTCGGGTGGACGCTGTGCTTCCTCGCGCACCCATGGTTGTTGACAGTTCACAGACTGTGCAGCAGTTCCATGATGTTGCGTCCGGCTCCGTCACGCATGCACCAGTGCGACCGGACTCAGCGAGCCAGACGTTGCCCACTCCGTTGCCGTTTCCTCATCAGTTTTCGGATGAGGAACCCTCTGATGAGGACGTTGCTGAACAACAAGACGATCAGCCCCCAGAATAGATCAAGCCCTGCTATCCATCCAGAAGATGCTGAAGAAGGAACGCTGCTCAGTCAGGCTGTGGATGAGTCTGGTAGGGACGCTGTCATCCGTGGAACAATTTGTGTCACTAGGAAGACTACACCTCCGTCCTCTTCAATACCATCTAGCTTTTCACTGGAAAAAGGACAAGACGCTAGAAGCGGTCTCGATCCCGGTTTCCGAAAAGATAAAGTCTTGTCTGACTTGGTGGAAGGACAATATCAACCTAAGAGAGGGTCTTCCCCTGGCTGTTCAGACTCCCAACCAAGTTCTCTTCTCGGACGCATCGGACGTGGGCTGGGGCGCGACACTAGACGGTCGGGAATGCTCAGGACTGTGGAACTCGAGTCAGAGGAGCATGCATATCAACTGCAAGGAGCTGTTGGCAGTACATCTGGCCTTGAAAAGCTTCAAGTCTCTCCTTCGAGGCAAAGTGGTGGAAGTTAACTCGGACAACACCACGGCCTTGGCGTACATCTCCAAACAAGGAGGTACCCACTCACTGACGTTGTACGAGATCGCAAGAGACCTGCTCATCTGGTCAAAAGGTCAAGACATCTCCCTAGTAACGAGGTTCATCCAAGGCGACTTGAACGTCATAGCAGATTGTCTCAGTCGGAAAGGGCAAGTAATTCCAACCGAATGGACCCTCCACAAGGATGTGTGCAAGAGACTTTGGGCCACTTGGGGTAAAACCATCCATAGATCTCTTTGCAACCTCGCTGACCAAGAGGCTTCCAATCTATTGCTCTCCAGTCCCGGACCCAGCAGCAATACATATAGATGCTTTCCTCCTAGATTGGTCACATCTGGATCTCTACGCATTCCCACCGTTCAAGATTGTCAACAAGGTACTGCAGAAGTTCGCCTCTCACGAAGGGACAAGGTTGACGTTAGTTGCTTCCCTCTGGCCCGCGAGAGAATGGTTCACCGAGATACTTCGATGGTTAGTAGACGTTCCCAGTAGTCTTCCTCTAAGGGTAGACCTTCTACGTCAGCCACACGTAAAGAAGGTACTCCAAAGCCTCCACGCTCTTCGTCTGACTGCCTTCAGACTATCGAAAGACTCTCGAGAGCTAGAGGCTTTTCGAAGGAAGCAGCCAGTGCGATTGCTAGAGCAAGGAGAGCGTCTTCCATTAGAGTCTACCAATCGAAGTGGGAAGTCTTCCGAGACTGGTGCAAGTCAGTTTCTGTATCCTCGACCAGTACCTCTGTAGCTCAAATAGCTGATTTTCTCTTATACCTGAGAAAAGGACGATCCCTTTCAGGTCCCACTATCAAGGGCTACAGAAGCATGTTGGCATCGGTCTTCCGGCATAGAGGCTTAGATCTTTCCAAACATAAAGATATGCAAGACCTCCTTAAGTCTTTTGAGACCACCAAGGAGCGTCGTTTGGCTACCCCTGGATGGAATTTAGACGTACTAAGATTCCGTATGTCAGACAGGTTGGAGCCGTTACAATCAGCCTCCCTGAAAGATCTCACTCTTAAGACTCTTTTCCTGGTATGCTTAGCCTCGGCTAAAAGAGTCAGTGAGATTCATGCCTTCAGCAAGAACATCGGATTTTCGTCGGAAAAAGCCACTTGTTCGCTGCAACTAGGTTTTCTAGCCAAAAATGAGCTGCCTTCTCGGCCTTGGCCTAAATCTTTCGATATTCCCAGCTTATCGGAGATCGTAGGCAATGAACTAGAAAGAGTCTTATGCCCTGTTAGAGCTCTTAAGTTCTATTTAAAGCGTACTAAACCTTTACAAGGCCAATCTGAAGCTTTATGGTGTTCAGTTAAGAAACCATCCTTGCCTATGTCAAAGAATGCTTGGGCAGACTTTATCAGATTGTTAATACGAGAAGCTCATTCACATCTGAGTGAGGAAGACCTTTGCTTAAGGTGAAGACGCACGAAGTTAGAGCTGTAACAACTTCCGTGGCCTTTAAGCAAAATATATCTCTGCAAAGTATAATGGACGCAACCTATTGGAGAAGCAAGTCAGTGTTCGCGTCATTTTACTTGAAAGATGTCCAGTCTCTTTACGAGAACTGCTACACACTGGGACCATTCGTAGCAGCGAGTGCAGTAGTGGGTGAGGGCTCAACCACTACAATTCCCTAATTCCTTATCCTTTTAATCTGTCTCTTGAAATGTTGTTTTTTATGGGTTGTCCGGAAGGCTAAGAAGCCTTTCGCATCCTGGTTGATTTGGCGGGTGGTCAAAGTCATTTCTTGAGAGCGCCTAGATTAGGGGTTTGATGAGGTCCTGTTGTATGGGTTGCAACCCTTGATACTTCAGCTCCTAGGGGTCGATCAGCATCCTAAGAGGATCGCGAGGCTCCGTAAGGAAGACGTACTTAAAAGGCAGAGTAATTGTTCAAGTCGACTTCCTTACCAGGTACCTATTTATTTTGTTTTTGTTATTTTGATAACTTCTAAAATGAAATAAAAAACTCTTAGCTCATAAAATGTAAACATATCTTACTGGTCTCTACCCACCATCCTGGGTGTGAATCAGCTATATATTCACCGGCTAAGTTAAATATTTAAAAATTATATTTTAATTATAAAATAGATTTTTGAATATACTTACCCGGTGAATATATAAATTAAATGACCCTCCCTTCCTCCCCAATAGAGACGCAGTGGGACGAGGAGAAAATTGAGTCTTTGTTTACATAAGAGCTGGGTATCTGGTCGACAGATGGCGCTGTTGGGCACACCCGCAACCTGTGTAGCGATCGCTGGCGAGTTTTTTCCGTAGAGTTTGTCTGTCGAGCAACAGAGTTGCAGCTATATATTCACCGGGTAAGTATATTCAAAAATCTATTTTATAATTAAAATATCATTTTAATGTTGTTACTGTTCTTTAAATATTTTATTTTTCCTTGTTTCCTTTCCTCACTGGGTCATTTTCCCTTTTGGGGGCCCTGGGCTTATAGCATCCTGCTTTTCCAACTAGGGTTGTAGCTTAGCAAGTAATAATGATAATAATAGTAATAATAACCTAACCCAACCAGGGAGGTTGCATCATACTCAACTTCAGAATTTACAAAAACTCATAACCATAGGAACTGGACAGTCTAATGGCATATACCAATGATTATCGACCTACATGAAGTACATTCTTTACATAATAAAGAACATAAATGTATTTTTACAGTTCATCAAATTATAATGGAGAAACATATTGCTCTATTAACCACACATTGTGTATTTAATTGATCAACCAGTATGAATACAGGTACCGGTATATTTATATTCTCATTTCATCATCTTATCATGTCACCATTTAATATTTTTCACTTGTCAGCAGAATAGATTTAGATACTTTACATTGATAAACTAATGATACAATGATCACTCATTAAATTGAAAAGCTAAATTGATTTTCAATGTTATAACCAAGAAATTGTAACGATTGTTAGTGAAATAGAAAGAAAATAAAATATTGAAATTAACAGTATTTTTTCAATATTAAACTTACCCGATAATCATGTAGCTGTCAACTCCGTTGCCCGACAGAATTCTACGGAAGGGATACGCCAGCTATCACTATACTAGAAGGGGGTGTACTCACCAGCGCCACCTGTGGCCAGGTACTGCAGTACTTCTTGTTGACACCACCTCAATTTTTCCTCTGTCGTGCTTCCGGCAAGACGTTCTTGGATACGCTTATAATTTTGGAGTATTGTTCACGGTTTTTGGTGAAGTATTTCTCTAAGATTTCAGCTTTCGCTATACTGGAAACTCTTCTATTAGCTTAGATAGCTTTTATTTGGTTTTGATTAACGGTTAACGATCTTTTGCTTGATTTGGAATCCCCCTTGACTAGCTCTTTGATTCAAGATGTCTGACCTTTCACAAGCCCCACCCCATAGACGATGTAGGTCTTGTAATAGGCGTATTCCGAAGGCCTCGGTTGATCCTCACACCGCTTGTTCTGACTGTAGGGAAAGACCCTGTCAGTTGGAAGATCGATGTAAGGAATGCGCCGGTCTTTCGGAACTTGAATTTGTTCGATTCCTTAAATATTCAACCAAGTTAGAGAGAGAGAGAGTTAGGAGGAGTTCTTCTCGCTCTTCACTTTTTTCCTCACCTCATGATCCTCAACCTTTTCCTCCCCCTGTAGTGGCTACCCCCGAACCTACTATTTGTGCTCAACCTGATATGTCCGATGTTTTGCGTGCCATTCAGGCTTTAGGTGACAAAGTGGAATCGGTGGTTAGTGACCATAAGTCTCTTTTGGCAGACGTCAAAGAACTTAAGGTCAAAAGTGCAGTGGGAGGTGATAGTGCCAGTGCTGTGCCAAGTGCTAGTGTCAGTGCGGTGCCGAGTGCTAGTGTCAGTGTCAGTGTTGTGCGTGAGGGTACTTCTGTGCGTGCCAGTCGTCCTCCCAGTCCGGGACCTCTTGCAAGCTCCCAAGCCCAGGGGAGAAGCAATGTCGAAGGGCAAAAGGGTTCGGCAGGCCTTGATCGGAGCACAGAAGTATCCTCGGTGGTTGCGGGCGTGTCTTACAGAGACCGTCACTCCCACCCGCAGACGATTGAGCCCTTATTTTCCTCGTCTGCAGAAGAAATGTCGGGGAGAAAACGCTGGACTCAGGTCTCAAGACCTCTTAAACGTAGAGTCCAAACCTCAAGAGTTCTACAACCTGGTTGCAGTCATTGGATTAGCTCTGACTCTCCGCAGTCATCAGGTGACTGCACACCTCCTAAGAGAGGTAAGGCGATGCCTCAACAGACCTCATCTTCTGTTAAGGCTTTGCCTCAGCAGACCTTAGCGTCTGTTGACCCCAAGATGACTTTGCTGCAGTCCATGCAGTCACAGCTTGCGGTCTTAATGAGTGAGTTTCAGGCTGAGAAGGTTACACCTCCTCCTGCGAGCGCTCCGCCTCACCGCAGTCCAGTCTGCCAGGCGTACGAAGTTGAGGTTCCTCAGGCTACCTTACCGCGTTCTGAGTTGCCAGTTACCAGCGGGTTGCAGCAACCTCCGCCTTCCTTAAGACAACCTCAACATTGGGAGCAGGAGTCTTATGCCTTACTTCCTCCTCTTCCTCTTGCGGTTAGACCATCGAAGCAACAACCTCTTGAGGTACGACAACCTCTTCCATCCATGAGGCAGACACCTCAGCTCTCGCTGCAGCGACCTCAACTCTCCTCAAGGCGAGAGCCTCAAGCACCTCAGCAACCTCAACTCGCGAGACAGGAACTGCGTTCTGCGCAGCCGCTACCTCAGCTCTCGCAGCTCACACCTCAGGAACCTCAACTCGTTCCTCAGGAACCTGCTACTGCGCATCCGCAACCCTTGCAGCAAGCGCAACTCTTGAGACAAGAAGCTCATGCTAGGAGTCAGCCACCTCAACCCATGCGCCTACCTTCCTCTACTCTTCTTGACCAGTCTTTGCAGCCTGAACCTCAGGTTTTAACTCAGCAACAGAGACTTGAGGATGAAGCCACAAGTGTTTATGCACCCGCTTGTTCAGATTCTGCTGTTCAGCATACCGCTGTTACCTTACCTCTCACTTCGCTACACTCTGGTGATGAGGTTTCTGAGGAGGAAGCCGCGCACCTAGATCCCTCTTCGGACGTGGAGGAAGCCAAGTCTTCTCCTCTACCCATTGATTTTCGTAAGGTCCTGGCTCTTTTCAGAGAGGTATACCCGGACCATTTTGTTTCTGCTACCCCCCGCTCTCCTCCATCTGAGTTTTCGCTGGGCATGCAACCTGTTAAATCAGCCTATACTAAGCTCGTCTTTGCTAGATCCTCTAAGAGAGCTTTAAGGATATTAGGGGATTGGTTGCAGTCCAAACAGCAACTAGGGAAGACTTCCTTTATGTTCCCACCTACTAAGCTCACTTCTAAGGCGGGCGTATGGTATGCCACAGGAGAGGAACCAGGCTTGGGAGTCCCTGCCTCTGCCCAGGCTGACTTCTCAAGTTTGGTCGACTCTCCTCGTAGATCAGAGATGAGGCGCTCTAAGGTCTGCTGGACCTTCTCCGACTTAGACCACTTCTTAAAGGGTGTATTTCGTGCCTTTGAGATTTTCAATTTTCTCGACTGGTGCCTGGGGGCCTTGAGCAAGAAGACCTCCCCTGCGGACAAGGACTCAGCCATGCTTTTAATGTCCTGCATGGATAAAGCAATTCGGGATGGGTCCGGCGAGCTTGCATCAATGTTTGTTTCAGGAGTTCTTAAGAAAAGGGAGCAACTTTGTACTTTTCTTTCTTCCAGCATCACTCCTTGTCAAAGGTCTCAACTCCTTTTTGCTCCGCTTTCTAAGTTCTTGTTCCCCGAAGAGCTTATCAAGGATTTGTCTGCGGCCCTGATTCAGAAGGACACTCATGATCTTGTGGCCTCTTCAGCTCGTAAAGCTAAGGTTGCTCCCTCAGTTCCCAGGACTTACCGCACCCCAGTGGCTGATACTCCTGCTACAAGGTTTATTCCGCCCTTTCGTGGCAGAGCCCCCAGCCGAGGAAGCTCCCGTCCAGACTCTTCCAGGAGCAGGTCTAGGAAAGGTTCCAAGACTTCAAAAGGCAAACACTGACTCTCCTCCTCTCCAGACAGCAGTAGGAGCCAGACTCAAGACCTTCTGGCAAGCTTGGGAAAGAAGAGGTGCAGACGCCCAGTCTGTCAGGTGGCTAAGGGAGGGTTACAGGATACCATTCTGCCGCAAACCCCCTCTGACCACTTCTCCCATCAACCTCTCTCCCAACTACAAGGAAAAGGACAAGAGGCTAGCGTTACACCAGGAGGTGTCGCTCCTGTTACAGAAGAAGGCAGTGGTTATAGTCCGGGACCATCAATCCCCGGGCTTCTACAACCGTCTCTTTCTGGTGGCCAAGAAGACAGGAGGTTGGAGACCGGTGCTGGACGTCAGCGCGCTCAATGCTTATGTCACCAAGCAGACGTTCACTATGGAGACGACGAAGTCGGTCCTAGCAGCGGTCAGGCAGGAGGACTGGATGGTCTCGTTGGATCTGAAAGACGCTTACTTTCATGTTCCTATTCATCCAGACTCCCAACCTTTCCTGAGATTCGTTTTTGGAAAGGTTGTGTACCAATTCCAAGCCCTGTGTTTTGGCCTAAGCACAGCTCCTATGGTGTTTACGCATCTGATGAGGAATATTGCAAAATTCCTCCACTTATCGGACATCAGAGCCTCCCTTTATTTAGACGACTGGCTGTTGAGAGCCTCCACGAGTCGTCGCTGTCTGGAGAGTCTCAACTGGACTTTGGACTTGATCAAGGAACTGGGTCTATTAGTCAACTTAGAAAAGTCCCAGCTCATTCCCTCCCAATCCATAGTTTACCTGGGAATGGAGATTCGGAGTCAGGATTTTCGGGTTTTTCCATCGGCCCCAAGGATAAGCCAAGCCCTAGAATGCATCCTGAGCATGCTGAAGAGGAACAGTTGCTCGGTGAGACAGTGGATGAGTCTAACAGGGACCCTGTCATCGTTAGCCCTGTTCGTCGAGTTAGGGAGACTCCACCTCCGCCCTCTCCAATTCCATCTAGCAGCTCATTGGGACAAGGATTTGTCACTCGAAGCAGTCTCTATTCCTGTCACCAAAGAGATGAAGACCACTCTCTTGTGGTGGAAGACCAACCTCCTTCTCAAGGAGGGCCTATCGTTAGCGATTCAGACCCCCAATCTTCATCTCTTCTCGGATGCATCAGACTCGGGCTGGGGCGCGACCTTGAACGGACAGGAATGCTCGGGAACATGGAACAGGGAACAGGAAACGCTCCACATCAACTGCAAGGAGCTGCTGGCAGTTCATATGGCCCTAATGAACTTCAAGTCCCTCCTGCTAGGCAAGGTGGTGGAGGTGAACTCCGACAACACCACAGCCTTGGCTTACATCTCCAAGCAGGGAGGGACCCATTCGAGGAACCTGTACGAGATAGCAAGGGACCTCCTCATTTGGTCAAGAAGTCTAAACCTCACTCTAGTAACGAGGTTCATTCAGGGCAACATGAACGTCTCAGCAGATCGCCTAAGCAGAAAAGATCAAGTCATCCCCACGGAATGGACCCTTCACAAGAGCGTGTGCAACAGACTTTGGACCTTGTGGGGTCAGCCTACGATAGATCTGTTTGCCACCTCCATGACCAAGAGGCTTCCTTTGTACTGTTCCCCAGTTCCAGACCCAGCAGCAGTTCATGTGGATGCTTTTCTGCTGAATTGGTCCCATCTCGACCTTTACGCATTCCCACCGTTCAAGATCATCAACAGAGTCATTCAGAAGTTCGTCTCGCACGAAGGGACACGGCTGACGCTGGTTGCTCCCCTTTGGCCTGCAAGAGAATGGTTCACAGAGGTACTACAATGGCTGGTCGACGTTCCCAGGACTCTCCCTCTAAGAGTGGACCTTCTACGTCAACCTCACGTAGACAAGGTACACCCAAACCTCCACGCTCTTCGTCTGACTGCCTTCAGACTGTCGAAAGATTCGCTAGAGCTAGAGGCTTTTCGAAGGAGGCAGCCAGAGCGATTGCCAGAGCAAGGAGGGTATCCACTCGTAGAGTCTACCAATCCAAGTGGGAAGTCTTCCGAAGCTGGTGTAGAGCCAATGCAGTTTCCTCTACCAATACCTCTGTAACCCAAATAGCTGACTTCCTATTACATCTAAGGAATGAGAGATCCCTTTCGGCTCCTACGATTAAAGGGTACAGGAGTATGTTGGCTTCAGTTCTCCGCCACAGAGGTTTGGACCTTTCTTCCAACAAGGACCTTCAAGACATCCTTAAGTCTTTCGAGACTTCTAAAGAACGTCGTTTACCCACTCCAGGCTGGAATCTAGACGTAGTCTTAAGGTTCCTTATGTCTCCTAGGTTCGAACCTCTCCAGTCAGCTTCCTTCAAGGACCTTACCCTCAAGACTCTTTTCCTCGTCTGCCTTGCAACAGCTAAAAGAGTGAGTGAGGTTCACGCCTTCAGCAAGAACATTGGGTTCACATCCGAATCTGCAACATGTTCTTTACAGCTCGGATTTTTAGCTAAGAATGAACTTCCTTCACGTCCTTGGCCTAGATCGTTTGAAATTCCTAGCCTTTCCAACATGGTGGGTAACGAGCTAGAAAGAGTTCTTTGCCCTGTCAGAGCTCTGAAATATTATCTTAATAGGTCAAAACCTATACGAGGACAGTCAGAAGCCTTATGGTGTGCAATCAAGAAACCTTCGATGCCCATGTCCAAAAACGGAGTTTCGTATTATATAAGGCTTCTGATTAGAGAAGCCCATTCTCACATGAAGGATGAAGACCTTGCTTTGCTGAAGGTAAGGACCCACGAAGTGAGAGCCGTAGCCACTTCGATGGCCTTTAATAAGAACCGTTCTCTGCAGAGCATTATGGATGCAACTTATTGGAGGAGCAAGTCAGTGTTTGCATCATTTTATCTTAAAGATGTCCAGTCTCTTTACGAGAACTGCTACACCCTGGGACCATTCGTAGCAGCGAGTGCAGTAGTAGGTGAGGGCTCAGCCACTACATTCCCTTAATCCCATAACCTTTTTTAACCTTTCTCTTGAATGCTTTTATTGTTGTTTTTTGGGTTGTTACGGTAGGCTAAGAAGCCTTCCGCATCCTTTTTTGATTTGGCGGGTGGTCAATTCATTCTTGAGAAGCGCCTGGGTTAGAGGTTGTGTAGAGGTCCTTTAGTATGGGTTGCAGCCCTGTATACTTTAGCACCTTAGAGTTGATTCAGCCTCCTAAGAGGAACGCTGCGCTCAGTAAGGAAGACGAACTTATTAAAGGCAGAGTAACGGTTCAAGTCGACTTCCTTACCAGGTACTTATTATTTCATTGTTATTCTGAATAACTGATTATATGAAATACGGGATACTTAGCTATCCTTTAGTCATGTACACTGGTTTTCACCCACCTCCCTGGGTGTGAATCAGCTACATGATTATCGGGTAAGTTTAATATTGAAAAATGTTATTTTCATTAGTAAAATAAATTTTTGAATATACTTACCCGATAATCATGATTTAATTGACCCACCCTTCCTCCCCATAGAGAACCAGTGGACCGAGGAAAAATTGAGGTGGTGTCAACAAGAAGTACTGCAGTACCTGGCCACAGGTGGCGCTGGTGAGTACACCCCCTTCTAGTATAGTGATAGCTGGCGTATCCCTTCCGTAGAATTCTGTCGGGCAACGGAGTTGACAGCTACATGATTATCGGGTAAGTATATTCAAAAATTTATTTTACTAATGAAAATAACATTTTTAAAATGTTATACTGTAATGAGGATAATTTTTGTTTGTGTAGACCTAAACACCCTCTGATGAGTATCTGGGCATCTTTTTGTTTCTTTAGATTTAGATGAGAAAATTGTTTCTCACTGGTTGTTGGAGGTGAATGGCTGTTAGTAACACAAAATTAACGTAAGGAATGTATTTATTATATAGTTGTCAACAGGTTGTATATGCTGTACGTTAGTGAGTTTCAACTTTTAGTAAAATGTATTTAAGACCTTTAGCATTTTATAAAGACACAATTCACATAAGTTAATAAGTATAGAGTAGTACAGTATCAACTAAAACAACTGATTGAGCATTAAATAGATTATTTTCACAACAGCAGAGTGACTTCTCTCTAAAAATATATAAACTTTTCATTATACAGATACTAATTACATATTGACAATCAACATGTAAAAGTTTACAAAACCTACATGTACAGTACTGTACATATGTACAGTTTTAGCTATACCTTATAAGGTTAGGTTAAGACCTCATAAAAGTACAGAAGGTCCTCAACTTACAAACAAACCCAACTGAAATCATAAAACTCGGATATTGTATAAAAAGTTCATAATGAAATACTGTAAAAAATAATACCATATATTTTAATGCAGTAAGCAAGATGACATTTGTAATATGAAACTGCACTATGTGTTGACTTTTGTAGCCGTAAATCATAGGCATGAGAATTAGGTGGAACCTATCCTAGGCCAGTTTTTAACAAAGTTCTACTTACAGTAACGGGGGATTTTGAGGAGGGAGAAGTCTAATTGGAAAGGGATCTCTGGTAGTGGTATCACTCGCCCCAGTTTTAATACCGACACCCTTTTAGGGGTGAGCGAGCTGGATATATTTCTAGCATTCCATGCAACTTTTTTTCTCTGGTATATTTAGCAGTATTTATACCTTTGAAATGGTGCTTTAAGGAGCATTTCACTGGGCGACACAGGTTCCTCGGCCAGAAATAGATTTTTCCTTCGTCAAAATCCCTTTTTTGGAACCTATTGAGTTTGTAAGTTAAGGACTTTCTGTATTTATTTTGATAGCTACATTCCTTGGAGTCCCTTTATCAAATGGAGTTGCTTGTTGTACTAATAGTTTTTTGACAGATATTCCATTTCTCCTGAGATATTCATAATAGCCTAGCCTAAGTTGAATTCCATTTCAAAAGAACAGGTGTTAAATTAAGAATGGTATTGATATTTTGGAATACAGTAGCTTAATTCTGGTTGTTGTTGCAAAGTATTATCTTCCTTTAGTAACCTAACCTAGCCAAATCCTACCTAACCTAACTCCTTACCATAAAAAACTTTGCCCAGCTAGACTTTGCCATTAGGTGATACCCTTCAAAAGTGCAATTATTCCAAAAATTTTATTCCACATAGCTTATTACAGTACACGTATAAGAATAACCAAAGGTAATACGCTCTGCTGTTAATTGGTGGGCTTAGCCTGTATGAAAATTATTCCATTCACAACAGTACAAGTTTGTCATTTCCATGCAAATTTGCCAAAATCTGAGGAATATCCAATTGAGTTTTTAATTTAGCCAGAGTTGCTACATGTGAAATTATTCACAAGCTGGTTTTACTTTTGTTCTATTAATAATCAAAGTTATTTATGTTTTCACCTTTTTTGGCAACTTGTAACTAAACTACTGTACCTTTCTTTCTATGAACCCATTTGTTTTTGTATCAAGTATTCTACTACAATTTAAATAATTTAACTTTTTTTTTATCAGCCCAAATGGTAAAAAGTTTTTATGAACCCGTATGTTTTTGTATCAAGTATTCTACTACTATTTAAATAATTTTAACTTTTTTTCAGCCCAAGTGGTAAAAAGTTTCGCAGTAAGCCACAGCTAGCACGCTATCTAGGTGACACCGTAGATCTTTCATCATTTGACTTTAGAACGGGAAAAGTGAATCCTGTTCTTCTTAGGAAGAATAAAAAGCCTCGAGGAACTCTGTTTGACTACAGGTAAATGTGCATTTATTCCAATAAATCTGTATTTACAGTAAGATCTAATTTTTTAATATATCTGCATTCACTTTCCTTAATATTATGTAGTGTAGTATATTATTCACTTATTATACATACTTCTTCTTCGTCCTAATCTCTATACTTTAACTAAGGGGTTAGCTGCCTTGATCCATCATATCCAATTATTTATTTTGAAAGCATCTTCGTTCAACAAACCTTTCTCCTAAGCCTCTTTCACCATATGACTTGTTACTTTTACCATTACTGCTAATATTTTACTAAGTCTGTATGGTTCTTATATCTATATGTAATAAGATTTTAAATCTCATTCAGAGGTAAAAATTCAGAGAAGTATAATCACTAGAAGGTGGAGTTTTCATCAGAAACAATGTCAAGTGTCTCTTGTCTCCTCATTATTTTCTACTTTTGTCAGCATTAGTACTTTGTACTCTACTCATATCTTGTTAATGAAGGTTGGTTCAGTTTTTACGTTAGGAACCTCTTTGGGGAAGAAAACCAGTAAGTATTGCCAGGTGATAAACATGTCCTTCCTTGCTTTAAGGGTAAAATGTTAATGAATGCTGTCCTTAGTGTTGTTTTCTTTTCAGTGCAATGCAATTATTATTTTATGATTATTTTATATGATATTCAGTGAGCCACAATACTCTACATCTAGTAATATTTGTTTGTAGATAATTACTGAAGATTCAAATCCAATTGACCAGGTACATGAGAGTTAAGTGCTGAACTTAGTGGTTTTGTTAATTGCTAATTGATTTGTTAAAATACAATTGTTTTGTTGATAATTGATTTGTTAAAATACATTAAAAGAAAATATGATATTAATGGAATTATAGTTTGCATCCGTCTTTCCCAAGCCGTGGCATGCGAAATGATGCTTCATTGGTACCTCCCATCCGCCAGACGGCTTCCATTTTTAAGCAGCCAGTCACAGTTGTAAAGACCCAGCCATCCAGTAAAGTAAAATTGGAGATTAAACATGGCCTACAAGAAAAACCTAAACAGGTAATTTTTAAAATAGTTTTTCATCATTATAGTTGTGGTGGACTGTGTATGCTACAGGATGAATTAGAAGAAACAAAAAATTATAATGGTCACTTGCTTTATTTCACAATTGGAATTTTATCCTGAAGAATACACCACTATTAAGACCTTTTGTGTGAACTTTCTTAGATGAATAATCCATTGAATTACTATGTGCATACTTTCAATAATATCCAGTATGAATCTATATGGTGGGCTGTTATCGTATTAAACTGTTAGAATAGTCTTTAAAAGTAAATTTGTACAATATTAAATCTTTTATGACTTCTCTAATTAATATATCTTAGAAAACTACATTAGACTTTTAAATGCTTTAAATTATCAATATTGATTTGTAAGACAGTAAAAATTGCTCTTGAGAAACTGCATTTAATTAACTCTGTGAGCCAACTTGGTCAGTTTATATACTCAACCATATAGTACTCATATATTCTAGTAACTTATAAAATAAGGACACACGCTCGATTATGTAATACTGTTCTATAAGTGTGATGAAATATTGTGTGTATTTTTTACCTTAAAGCCAGTATGACTGTTTATAACTGTCTTTTGATGATTTCAACCCATAATATACTAATAAGAACATAATTTATACAGCAAATCAATACTAGTCAATGATTCATATATGCAATCAAAGTAATACACAAAGAAATAAAAACATTATATAACGGCCTTTACGATGGTGGATATTACCCCATCCTGTATGTGAAAATTACCGTTTACATTGCAACGTATCTCACTGTATAAAATCATATTTCCAATTAGATATAACCTTGGCTTTTAGAGAGTTCTTAATGTCATACATGCTGTATGTTTATATTTGGTACGACATGCTGATGAGTGGTAATTTTTTAAAGTTTTATCGATTATAGATGAGAGCTTTAAATTATTTTCAAAAGCTCAGATGTTCAACTGTTCACTCAGCACATTGCTTTGTATGGGTCTTAACTGCTGACCATACACTGGAGTGTGCATTGCTTAACATTGTCTAGGGATATAAAGTATAATTTAGGTCTTACTAATGTTACTTAGTCTTGTTTAATCACGTGACCTCAAAATTATGTGCTTGTTGTAGACAGTAATATATGTAAAATCTGATTTTTCAATATCAAACTTACCCGATGATCATATAGCTGCATCCCTGCTGCCCGACAGAAAAAGTCTACGGGAGGAATACGCCAGCGATCGCTATACAGGTGGGGGTGTATATCAACAGCGCCATCTGTCAAGTAGGTACTCAAGTACTCGATGTCAACAACGAACCAATTTTCCCTCTGTCGTGCCACAGGCAAGACCTACTGAATACGCCGTCCCTAACTGGTTTTGTTTTCACAACGTTTTGGTGAAGTACACTATTCCAGTTTTGAGCTTTCGCTATGCAGGGGTTTTATCTTCATTTCAAAACTCTAACTCGTTTTGGATAGATTTAATTTTGGTGACGAAGAGAGTATGGACTCGAAGAGAGTATGGACTCTCTTTCACTTTTAAATGGCCGACCCTTCCCTTAGACGGAAGTGTGTTTAGGTTTTTGGTAATTTTGCTTAACAAGTATAGATCTATTTATTTTATATCTCTCCGCCTTTAAGGCCTCTTCGATTAACTTTCCATTTATTATAAACTTATAAAAATTAATTTTTATGTTTGTTTATATGCGACCTTTCCTAATAGTAGGCGGTCCTTACTTGGAACCGAAGTTAATTAACTTTGAGCCCGTCATATCGTTTTTACCTTTTAAGAATTTATACCCCTTTTTAATTTTATGTTGTTGAAAGAATTTCTTTGATAGTCTCGTACTCTTTTCAAAGATGAACTAACGTTTAGTTTTGTCTCCGCAGTTGTTGACGTTCAGAACGTTCAACATGCGCTCTATCGTTACGATAGAGAGAGAGTATTTCACGGTTTCACGTTGCAGTAAGAGTAAACCGATTCTAGCGTTTCGTTCATTCTTTCTTAGCCTAAATGGTTTAAATTCTAAATAAAGGAACTTTTTATTTGGGAAACCTTTCAGTTTTTTCCTTTAGCAAATAATATGTTTTAACGATATATAATTGGTCTCTTCTCTTTGGTTCTAAGTCAAGAGAGAAGAGAGAGAAGGATAGAGACGGAGGGAGAGAGAGGAGAATAAACGTTTCGTTCAAGCGGGTAACGTTGTTCTCGTTTTTTACTCTTCTCCCTTGTCGCTGTAGGGGAAGAAGGTAAAACGTTTCTAGAGTTTTATTCTTGTTCCCAGGCTTTATGCGGTGAGAGATTTTAAACGTAGTTTATTTGATCTAGTGTTTAGTCTCTTTTCCAGCCACTGAATTCTTTATCTTTAATTATGTTTTTCTGTTGCATTGTAAACTGTTTTCGCAATTACTACCTTTTAATGAAGGATAGGATTGCGTGTTTCAGGTGGAAATCAGTTAAAGTTTCGATTTCAGTGAAATAAGTGCAAACAGAAAATCAAAAGTTTCGATTTCAGTGAAATAAGTGCAAACAGAAAATCAAAAGTGATAAAGTGATATGCGCAAAGTGTTACAGTGTTGCGTTCGAGGGTTCGTCTGTTCGTGCCAGTTGTTCACCCAGTCCGATACCTCTTAGAAGCTCCCAAGCCCAGGGGAGAAGTAATGTCGAAGGACTTATGGGTTCCACAGGCCTTGATCGACGAACAGACGTTTCCCTCCGTGGTTTCGGGTGTATCTACACACGTTGCCGACGTGATCACCCCACCCACACAAAGACGAGAGAGCCCATTTATTCCTCGTCTGCGGAAGAGGTTTCTCGCAGAAACCATGGACCAATCTTGCTGCTTTTTAAATGCAAGTCGGTCCCTTCCGCGCAAGTCCATCGGCCTAGGTGTAGCCACTGGGTCAGTTCGGACTCGCTGCAGTCATCCGACGACTGCACACCTTCCGAGAGAGGCAAGGTGGTTCCGCAACAGGCAGTAACTCCGTCTGTTGCCGCACCAGCTGTTTTAGACCCTCAGTCACAACGGACAGTAGCTCCGTTTGTTGCCGTCTTTTATAGACCCTAGTGGTCTATGCTGCAGTTATGCAGTCTCAGCTTGCTTCCTTCATGCAGGAGTATCGTGCTGAGAAGGTTGACACTGCACCTGTTAACCTACAACCTGCCACGGTTGTGCGCTCAGCAGATACTGCGGCTGCCTGCTCCCACACTCCACCTGTGAGAGCTCCACCACCGATGCGCAGTCGACCCTGCCAGACGCATGTTCATGCTGCACCCTCCGTTGACATGCGTGAGCTACCGCATCAGCAGTGGGAAGGTGCTGTCAAGCTGCCGTGTTTTGCCGCAATGCGGCATGATCCGCAACCCACGGCAGTCCCTCCCACGCACCAGCACTCCGCTTTTGTTGTTGCCAGCTCCCACACTCCGACTGCGGAGCAGGGTTGCCAACTCAAATTTTCAAATGTCGCTAGATAGGCTTGCAAAAGTAGCTAAAGTCATATGGAATTTCTCTTAAGAAAGTAGCTAAAATAGAATACTGTAAAAAAGGCAATGAATTAGCACAAAATCGCTAATTTGGCAACTCTGCTGCGGAGAAGGTTGACGATGCACCCGTGGGCCTACAGCCTACCACGGTTGTGCGCCCGGCATGGCTGCCTGCTCCCACACTCTTGTTGTGAGAGCTCCTCCACCCATGCACAGTCAACCCTGCCAGACGTATGATGACTCCCACAGACACACGGAGCACTCCGTTGCCGTGCGTGAGCTACCACAAGCTGTCGTGTTTTGACACGGTGTGTCAGCCTCCGCAACACACTGTGGTTACCGTCACTCGCCCGCAGCAAACTAGTCAGTCAGGAGTTGAGGCTTCCCCACACAACTTTGGTTGTTGCCAACTCACAGACTGTCAAACAGTTACATGACGTTGCCTTCTGGTCTGCTACTAATACACCAGTGCTGTATGTCCTCACGCTCCTGTTGTGGTTGACAGTTCAGTTTTTGACAGTTCACAGACTGTCAAGCAGTTTCATAACGTTGCCTTCTGGTCTGCTGCTTATGCACCAGTGTAACCCTCACTGAGATAACCTAGCTTTTCTCGGACATGGTTCCTGTAGATGAGAAAGTGCTGTTCTCCCTCCTTCTGATATTCCCTTGAGGACTCTGTCATTTGGAGAGGAGCCTTAAGCTGCTTAGCCTCCTATGGACTTTTATTAAAGCATAACATGCTTCCAGGGAGGGTAAATGGTTCCGCTTCAGTCGCTACCCCGTCTGTTGCCACACCTGCTCCCTTAGACCTTGGGCTTTGTTGCAAGACATGCAGT
Source organism: Palaemon carinicauda (assembly GCF_036898095.1). Taxonomy (NCBI): domain Eukaryota; kingdom Metazoa; phylum Arthropoda; class Malacostraca; order Decapoda; family Palaemonidae; genus Palaemon; species Palaemon carinicauda. The sequence goes on along the minus strand of NC_090729.1, from coordinate 181,637,488 downwards.
CCAAGCTTAGTCATTGATAGAGGATTTTTTACGGAGAAGAACCTTCTTGCCAACAACCTTCCTACCGGTTGGTTGTACGCCCTGTTGACGCTGAGATTTCCTACTCACGTCCGCCAGTTGAGATGATTCCTCCTCCGGTGCGACCCAGTGTGGGTTGCCAGTCGCACGTTAACGTTAAGCGACTCTCGGAGGTGGTTGTGGACGTTCAGTGTGTCACTAGGAAGACGTTCAACAACCAGCAGAGGTGACTTGTTGTGACGCAGTGCGGCAACCTCAGCAACCCGATAGGGGTTGTCTGCACAACCCAGACAGTCTAGACAGTTTCGGGTTGTCGCTGTACTTCCTCGCTTCCCCATGGTTGACAGTTCACAGACTGTGCAGCTGTACCATGATCTTGTATCCGGCTCCGTCACGCATCCACCAGTGCGACCGGATTCAGCGAGTCAGACGTTGCCCACTCCGTTGCCGTTTCCTCATCAGTTTCGGATGAGGAACCCTCTGATGAGGACATGGCTGAACAAGACGATCAACCCCCAGCCCTGCTATCCATCCAGAAGATGCTGAAGAAGGAACGCGGCCCTGTCAGGCTGTGGATGAGTCTGGTTAAGACACTGTCATCCGTGGTTCAATTGGTGTCACTTGGAAGACTACACCTCCGTCCTCTTCGGTTTCATCTAGCTCTTCACTGGAAAAGGACAAGACGCTAGAAGCGGTCTAGATCCCGGTTTCCGGAAGATAAGTCTGGTCTGACTGGATGAAAGGACTTTATCAACCTTTGATAGGGTTTTCCCCTGACTGTTCAGACTCCCAACCACGTTCTCTTCTCAGACGCATCGGACGTAGGCTGGGGTGCGACCTTAGGCGGTAGGGAATGCTCGGGATTATGGAACTCGAGTCAAAGGACAATGCATTTCAACTGCAAGAAGCTTCTGGCAGTACGTCTGACCTGGAAAAGCTTCAGGTCTCTCCTTCAAGGCAAAGTAGTGGAGGTGAACACGGTCAACTCCCTGCTTTGATGTACATCTCCTAGCAAGGAGGGACCTACTCTCTGACATGGTACGAGTTCGCAAGTGACCTCCTCTCCTGTTCAACAGGTCTAGACTTTTCACTAGTAACAAGTTTCTTCCAAGGCAACTTGAATGTCTTAGCAGATGGTCTCAGTAGGAAGGGACAATAACTCCAACATATTGGACCCTCCACTAGGATTTATGCAAGAGACTTTGGGTCTCCTGGGGCCAGCCAACCATAGATCTCTTCGCAACCTCGATGTCCAAGAGGCTCTCAATACTTTGCTCACCTATCCCGGACCCAGCAGTAGTTCTTTTAGATGCCTTTCTACTTGATTGGTCTCATCTAGATCTATATGCATTCCCTCCGTTCTAGATTGTCAACAAGGTACTGCAGAAGTTCGCCTCTCACGAAGGGACAAGTGGACGCTAATTGCTCCCCTCTGGCCCGCGAGAGAATAACTTACCGAGGTACTTCGATGGCTAGTAGACGTTCCCAGAACTCTTCCCCTAAGGGTGGACCTGCTACGTCTGCCACGCGTAAAGAAGGTACTCCAAGGCCTCCACGCTCTTCGTCTCACTGCCTTCAGAGTATCGAAAGACTCTCGAGAACTAGAGGTTTTTCGAAGGAGGCAACCAGAGCGATTGCTAGAGCAAGGAGAACATCCACCCTTAGAGTCTACCAATCGAAGTGGGAAATCTTTCGAAACTGGTGCAAGTCAGTATCCGTATCCTCGACCAGTACCTCTGTAACTCAAATAGCTGACTTCCTCTTATATCTGAGGAAAGAGCGATCTCTTTCAGCTCCCACTCAAGGGTTACAGAAGCATGTTGGCATCAGTCTTCCGTCACAGAGGCTTAGATCTTTCCAACAATAAAGATCTACAGGACCTCCTTAAGTCTTTTGAGACCACGAAGGAGCGTCGTTTGGTTACACCTGGTTGGAATTTAGACGTGGTTCTAAGATTCCTTATGTTAGACAGGTTCGAACCACTTCAATCAGCCTCCCTGAAAGATCTCACCTTTAAGACTCTTTTCCTGATATGCTTAACCACAGCTAAAAGAGTCAGTGAGATTCATGCCTTCAGCAAGAACATCGGATTCTCATCCGAAACGGCTACATGTTCTTCATCTTGGTTTTCTAGCCAAACACGAGCTGCCTTCTCGGCCTTGACCAATATCGTTCGATATTCCAAACTTATCGTATGGTTGGAAATGAACTAAAAAGAGTATTATGTCCTGTAAGAGCTCTTAAGTTCTTTTTTTTTAAAACCTTTACGAGGCCCGTCTGAAGCTTTATGGTGTTCAGTTAAGAATTCATCTTTGCCTATGTCAGAGAATTCTTTATCCTATTTTTATCAGACTGTTAATACGAGAAGCTCATTCCCTTCTGAATGAGGAAGACCAAGCTTGGCTGAAGGTAAGGACACACGAAGTTAGAGCTGTCACAACTTCCGTGGCCTTTAAACAAAATAGATCTCTGCAAAATATATTCGACGCAACCTATTGGAAAAGCAAATCAGTGTTCGCGTCTTTTATCTTAAGAATGTCCAGTCTCTTTACGAGAACTGCTACACTCTGGGACCATTCGTAGCAACGAGTGCAGTAGTGGTGGGGGCTCCACCACTACAATTCCCTAATTCCAGAACCTTTTTAATCTTTCTCTTGAAATATTTTTGGGTTGTCCGGAAGGCTAAGAAGCCTTTCGCATCCTACTTGATTTGGCGGGTGGTCAAAATCATTTCTTGAGAAGCGCCTAGATTAAAGGTTTTGATGAGGACCCTTAGTATGGGTTGCAACCCTTCATACTTCAGCTCCTAGGAGTCGCTCAGCATCCTATGAGGATCGCGAGGCTCAGTAAGGAAGAAGTACTTAAAAAGGCAGAGTAATTGTTCAAGTCGTCTTTCTTACCAGGTACTTATTTATTTTATGCTTGTTATTTTGAATAACTGCTAAAATAAAATACGGAATACTTAGCTCATAATGTCAACTTGTTATGCTGGTCTCTACCCACCCCCCTGGGTGTGAATCAGCTATATGATCATCGGGTAAGTTTGATATTGAAAAATGTTATTTTCCTTAGTAAAATAAATTTTTGAATATACTTACCCGATGATCATAAATTAAAGGACCCACCCTTCCTCCCCAATAGAGAACCAGTGGGACAGAGGAGAAAATTGGTTCGTTGTTGACATCGAGTACTTGAGTACCTACTTGACAGATGGCGCTGTTGATATACACCCCCACCTGTATAGCGATCGCTGGCGTATTCCTCCCGTAGACTTTTTCTGTCGGGCAGCAGGGATGCAGCTATATGATCATCGGGTAAGTATATTCAAAAATTTATTTTACTAAGGAAAATAACATTTTAAAAGAAGGGTAAAAATACTACTGAATTATAGATATTACCGGTATTTAGTTATGAGAATAAAAGGAATGTTGTGTAGGGAATTGGTAACAAAGTTGTCTTATTAATTTTTCAGCTGTTCTGGGAGAAAAGACTACAAGGTCTACAGGCCTTTGATGCCCAGACAGAAGTCATGCGTCATGTTGATTTACCTGCTGCTCTTAAAGCCGTTGGACCAAACGTGGAAGACCAGACTGTATTGCAGGTACAATTTTTGTGGAAAAAAATTTAAATTATAATAGTTGTGATAGATATTGTAATTACTATTATATAGTATATGCAAAGTTAGCTAGTATTCCAAGCTTACATTTGCTGAGAGTTTCTGATGAATATTTTGTCTTTAAAATTTTACATTATGAAGACTATGTTTTCAATATCAAACTTACCCGATGATCATATAGCTGCATCCCTGCTGCCCGACAGAAAAAGTCTACGGGAGGAATACGCCAGCGATCGCTATACAGGTGGGGGTGTATATCAACAGCGCCATCTGTCAAGTAGGTACTCAAGTACTCGATGTCAACAACGAACCAATTTTCCCTCTGTCGTGCCACAGGCAAGACCTACTGAATACGCCGTCCCTAACTGGTTTTGTTTTCACAACGTTTTGGTGAAGTACACTATTCCAGTTTTGAGCTTTCGCTATGCAGGGGTTTTATCTTCATTTCAAAACTTGAACTCGTTTTGGATAGATTTAATTTTGGTGACGAAGAGAGTATGGACTCGAAGAGAGTATGGACTCTCTTTCACTTTTAAATGGCCGACCCTTCCCTTAGACGGAAGTGTGTTTAGGTTTTTGGTAATTTTGCTTAACAAGTTATAGATCTATTTATTTTATATCTCTCCGCCTTTAAGGCCTCTTCGATTAACTTTCCATTTATTATAAACTTATAAAAATAAATTTTTATGTTTGTTTATATGCGACCTTTCATAATAGTAGGCGGTCCTTACTTGGAACCGAAGTTAATTAACTTTGAGCCCGTCATATCGTATTTACCTTTTAAGAATTTATACCCCTTTTTAATTTTATGTTGTTGAAAGAATTTCTTTGATAGTCTCGTACTGTTTTCAAAGATGAACTAACGTTTAGTTTTGTCTCCGCAGTTGTTGACGTTCAGAACGTTCAACATGCGCTCTATCGTTACGATAGAGAGAGAGTATTTCACGGTTTCACGTTGCAGTAAGAGTAAACCGATTCTAGCATTTCGTTCATTCTTTCTTAGCCTAAATGGTTTAAATTCTAAATAAAGGAACTTTTTATTTGGGAAACCTTTCAGTTTTTTCCTTTAGCAAATAATATGTTTTAACGATATATAATTGGGCTCTTCTCTTTGGTTCTAAGTCAAGAGAGAAGAGAGAGAAGAATAGAGACGGAGGGAGAGAGAGGAGAATAAACGTTTCGTTCGAGCGGGTAAAGTTGTTCTCGTTTTTTTTTACTCTTCTCCCTTGTCGCTGTAGGGGAAGAAGGTAAAACGTTTCTAGAGTTTTATTCTTGTTCCCAGGCTTTATGCGGTGAGAGATTTTAAACGTAGTTTATTTGATCTAGTGTTTAGTCTCTTTTCCAGCCACTGAATTCTTTATCTTTAATTATGTTTTTCTGTTGCATTGTAAACTGTTTTCGCAATTACTACCTTTTAATGAAGGATAGGATTGCGTGTTTCAGGTGGAAATCAGTTAAAGTTTCGATTTCAGTGAAATGAGTGCAAACAGAAAATCAAAAGTGATAAAGTGATATGCGCAAAGTGTTAGTGTTGCGTTCGAGGGTTCGTCTGTTCGTGCCAGTTGTTCATCTAGTCCGATACCTCTTACAAGCTCCCAAGCCACAGGGGAGATGTAATGTCGAAGGACTTATGGGTTCCACAGGCCTTGATCGACGAACAGACGTTTCCCTCCGTGGTTTCGGGTGTATCTACACACGTTGCCGACGTGATCACCCCACCCACACAAAGACGAGAGAGCCCATTTATTCCTCGTCTGCGGAAGAGGTTTCTCGCAGAAACCATGGACCAATCTTGCTGCTTTTTAAATGCAAGTCGGTCCCTTCCGCGCAAGTCCAACGGCCTAGGTGTAGCCACTGGGTCAGTTCGGACTCGCTGCAGTCATCCGACGACTGCACACCTTCCGAGAGAGGCAAGGTGGTTCCGCAACAGGCAGTAACTCCGTCTGTTGCCGCACCAGCTGTTTTAGACCCTCAGTCACAACGGACAGTAGCTCCGTTTGTTGCCGTCTTTTATAGACCCTAGTGTTCTATGCTGCAGATATGCAGTCTCAGCTTGCTTCCTTCATGCAGGAGTATCGTGCTGAGAAGGTTGACACTGCACCTGTTAACCTACAACCTGCCACGGTTGTGCGCTCAGCAGATACTGCGGCTGCCTGCTCCCACACTCCACCTGTGAGAGCTCCACCACCGATGCGCAGTCGACCCTGCCAGACGCATGTTCATGCTGCACCCTCCGTTGACATGCGTGAGCTACCGCATCAGCAGTGGGAAGGTGCTGTCAAGCTGCCGTGTTTTGCCGCAATGCGGCATGATCCGCAACCCACGGCAGTCCCTCCCACGCACCAGCACTCCGCTTTTGTTGTTGCCAGCTCCCACACTCCGACTGCGGAGCAGGGTTGCCAACTCAAATTTTCAAATGTCGCTAGATAGGCTTGCAAAGTAGCTAGAAAGTAGCTAAAGTCATATGGAATTTCTCTAAAGAAAGTAGCTAAAATAGAATACTGTAAAAGGCAATGAATTAGCACAAAATCGCTAATTTGGCAACTCTGCTGCGGAGAAGGTTGACGATGCACCCGTGGGCCTACAGCCTACCACGGTTGTGCGCCCGGCATGGCTGCCTGCTCCCACACTCTTGTTGTGAGAGCTCCTCCACCCATGCACAGTCAACCCTGCCAGACGTATGATGACTCCCACAGACGCACGGAGCACTCCGTTGCCGTGCGTGAGCTACCACAAGCTGCCGTGTTTTGACACGGTGTGTCAGCCTCCGCAACACACTGTGGTTACCGCCACTCGCCCGCAGCAAACTAGTCAGTCAGGAGTTGAGGCTTCCCCACACAACTTTGGTTGTTGCCAACTCACAGACTGTCAAACAGTTACATGACGTTGCCTTCTGGTCTGCTACTAATACACCAGTGCTGTATGTCCTCACGCTCCTGTTGTGGTTGACAGTTCAGTTTTTGACAGTTCACAGACTGTCAAGCAGTTTCATAACGTTGCCTTCTGGTCTGCTGCTTATGCACCAGTGTAACCCTCACTGAGATAACCTAGCTTTTCTCGGACATGGTTCCTGTAGATGAGAAAGTGCTGTTCTCCCTCCTTCTGATATTCCCTTGAGGACTCTGTCATTTGGAGAGGAGCCTTAAGCTGCTTAGCCTCCTATGGACTTTAATTAAAGCATAACATGCTTCCAGGGAGGGTAAATGGTTCCGCTTCAGTCGCTACCCCGTCTGTTGCCACACCTGCTCCCTTAGACCTTGGGCTTTGTTGCAAGACATGCAGTCCAAGCTTAGTCCTTGATAGTGGATTTTTTACGGAGAAGAACCTCTCTTGCCAACAACCTTCCTACCGGTTGGTTGTACCTCCTGTTGACGCTGAGATTTCCTACTCACGTCCGCCAGTTGAGATGATTCCTCCTCCGGTGCGACCCAGTGTGGGTTGCCAGTCGCACGTTAACGTTAAGCGACTCTCGGAGGTGGTTGTGGACGTTCAGTGTGTCACTAGGAAGACGTTCAACAACCAGCAGAGGTGACTTGTTGTGACGCAGTGCGGCAACCTTAGCAACCCGATAGGGGTTGTCTGCACAACCCAGACAGTCTAGACAGTTTCGGGTTGTCGCTGTACTTCCTCGCTTCCCCATGGTTGACAGTTCACAGACTGTGCAGCAGTACCATGATCTTGTGTCCGGCTCCGTCACGCATCCACCAGTGCGACCGGATTCAGCGAGTCAGACGTTGCCCACTCCGTTGCCGTTTCCTCATCAGTTTCGGATGAGGAACCCTCTGATGAGGACATGGCTGAACAAGACGATCAACCCCCAGCCCTGCTATCCATCCAGAAGATGCTGAAGAAGGAACGCGGCCCTGTCAGGCTGTGGATGAGTCTGGTTAAGACACTGTCATCCGTGGTTCAATTGGTGTCACTTGGAAGACTACACCTCCGTCCTCTTCGGTTTCATCTAGCTCTTCACTGGAAAAGGACAAGACGCTAGAAGCGGTCTAGATCCCGGTTTCCGGAAGATAAGTCTGGTCTGACTGGATGAAAGGACTTTATCAACCTTTGATAGGGTTTTCCCCTGACTGTTCAGACTCCCAACCACGTTCTCTTCTCTGACGCATCGGACGTAGGCTGGGGTGCGACCTTAGGCGGTAGGGAATGCTCGGGATTATGGAACTCGAGTCAAAGGACAATGCATTTCAACTGCAAGAAGCTTCTGGCAGTACGTCTGACCTGGAAAAGCTTCAGGTCTCTCCTTCAAGGCAAAGTAGTGGAGGTGAACACGGTCAACTCCCTGCTTTGATGTACATCTCCTAGTAAGGAGGGACCTACTCTCTGACATGGTACGAGTTCGCAAGTGACCTCCTCTCCTGTTCAACAGGTCTAGACTTTTCACTAGTAACAAGTTTCTTCCAAGGCAACTTGAATGTCTTAGCAGATGGTCTCAGTAGGAAGGGACAATAACTCCATCATATTGGACCCTCCACTAGGATATATGCAAGAGACTTTGGGTCTCCTGGGGCCAGCCAACCATAGATCTCTTCGCAACCTCGATGTCCAAGAGGCTCTCAATACTTTGCTCACCTATCCCGGACCCAGCAGTAGTTCTTTTAGATGCCTTTCTACTTGATTGGTCTCATCTAGATCTATATGCATTCCCTCCGTTCTAGATTGTCAACAAGGTACTGCAGAAGTTCGCCTCTCACGAAGGGACAAGTGGACGCTAATTGCTCCCCTCTGGCCCGCGAGAGAATAACTTACCGAGGTACTTCGATGGCTAGTAGACGTTCCCAGAACTCTTCCCCTAAGGGTGGACCTGCTACGTCTGCCACGCGTAAAGAAGGTACTCCAAGGCCTCCACGCTCTTCGTCTCACTGCCTTCAGAGTATCGAAAGACTCTCGAGAACTAGAGGTTTTTCGAAGGAGGCAACCAGAGCGATTGCTAGAGCAAGGAGAACATCCACCCTTAGAGTCTACCAATCGAAGTGGGAAATCTTTCGAAACTGGTGCAAGTCAGTATCCGTATCCTCGACCAGTACCTCTGTAACTCAAATAGCTGACTTCCTCTTATATCTGAGGAAAGAGCGATCTCTTTCAGCTCCCACTCAAGGGTTACAGAAGCATGTTGGCATCAGTCTTCCGTCACAGAGGCTTAGATCTTTCCAACAATAAAGATCTACAGGACCTCCTTAAGTCTTTTGAGACCACGAAGGAGCGTCGTTTGGTTACACCTGGTTGGAATTTAGACGTGGTTCTAAGATTCCTTATGTTAGACAGGTTCGAACCACTTCAATCAGCCTCCCTGAAAGATCTCACCTTTAAGACTCTTTTCCTGATATGCTTAACCACAGCTAAAAGAGTCAGTGAGATTCATGCCTTCAGCAAGAACATCGGATTCTCATCCGAAACGGCTACATGTTCTTCATCTTGGTTTTCTAGCCAAACACGAGCTGCCTTCTCGGCCTTGACCAATATCGTTCGATATTCCAAACTTATCGTATGGTTGGAAATGAACTAAAAAGAGTATTATGTCCTGTAAGAGCTCTTAAGTTCTATTTTAAAACCTTTACGAGGCCCGTCTGAAGCTTTATGGTGTTCAGTTAAGAATTCATCTTTGCCTGTGTCAGAGAATTCTTTATCCTATTTTTATCAGACTGTTAATACGAGAAGCTCATTCCCTTCTGAATGAGGAAGACCAAGCTTGGCTGAAGGTAAGGACACACGAAGTTAGAGCTGTCACAACTTCTGTGGCCTTTAAACAAAATAGATCTCTGCAAAATATATTCGACGCAACCTATTGGAAAAGCAAATCAGTGTTCGCGTCTTTTATCTTAAGAATGTCCAGTCTCTTTACGAGAACTGCTACACTCTGGGACCATTCGTAGCAACGAGTGCAGTAGTGGTGGGGGCTCCACCACTACAATTCCCTAATTCCAGAACCTTTTTAATCTTTCTCTTGAAATATTTTTGGGTTGTCCGGAAGGCTAAGAAGCCTTTCGCATCCTACTTGATTTGGCGGGTGGTTAAAATCATTTCTTAAGAAGCGCCTAGATTAAAGGTTTTGATGAGGACCTTTAGTATGGGTTGCAACCCTTCATACTTCAGCTCCTAGGAGTCGCTCAGCATCCTATGAGGATCGCGAGGCTCAGTAAGGAAGACGTACTTAAAAAGGCAGAGTAATTGTTCAAGTCGTCTTTCTTACCAGGTACTTATTTATTTTATGCTTGTTATTTTGAATAACTGCTAAAATAAAATACGGAATACTTAGCTCATAATGTCAACTTGTTATGCTGGTCTCTACCCACCCCCCTGGGTGTGAATCAGCTATATGATCATCGGGTAAGTTTGATATTGAAAAATGTTATTTTCCTTAGTAAAATAAATTTTTGAATATACTTACCCGATGATCATAAATTAAAGGACCCACCCTTCCTCCCCAATAGAGAACCAGTGGGACAGAGGAGAAAATTGGTTCGTTGTTGACATCGAGTACTTGAGTACCTACTTGACAGATGGCGCTGTTGATATACACCCCCACCTGTATAGCGATCGCTGGCGTATTCCTCCTGTAGACTTTTTCTGTCGGGCAGCAGGGATGCAGCTATATGATCATCGGGTAAGTATATTCAAAAATTTATTTTACTAAGGAAAATAACATTTTTAAGAGTTTTAGATTTTCTTGTTGATATTTTGTCTCGAAATTTTATATCATGGAAGACTAGATTAACTTTTATTTTTAAATATCTCAAAACTTTATTCATTGCAGAGTTTAGCCACAGCACTGCATCTGTTACCTGGCCCCATTACTGGTCAGACAGAAGCTAAACAGTACCTGGAGAAAAACCCTGGGGTCTTCGTCAATCCAAACCAACCTCTTGTAGCTGTAAGTTCAATTTTAGTCTTAAAGAGTGAATTTTGAAGTCTTTAGGTTATTTTAAAATCTATTAATATCCACTTCTACTCTGCATTGCTTCCATTCCTTCTTCCTGTCTTCCATGTTGTTAGCCAACCTCTTATATTTTTCCTCGTATCACAACTACAAGATTCCCCTCGAGTTGCATGTGAGTGCTAAATGGCCTCCCTGACCCCAGCATTGTGACATTGGCCCAAATCCATAAATCATCCAAGAATGTACATATTCACTTGAAAAGTATCCAGTTTTAAGTGAAAAATTGTCAAGGAAATTTTACATTATTCTTTTTTTTTAATTATAAAATGATTTTCTGTAATCTGTACAGTACATTTGATAATACAGTAATGGATGTGTTAAAAAGCTTTTTATTCATCTAAGATTTTTCATGTTGTCATTGCCCCAAATTATATCTTTATGTCTCAAATATTGCTTTTATTCGTACTGTATAGTGTTCTATACATTGTTGAAAAATCTGATTCCTCAATTATGTTACATTGCCTAAAGTCTGAGAAAGTAATATCTTATTCTTCACTTGCTGAAAACCGGAGGTGCCAATTATTGTATAAGTAATAGAAGAGATTTGTTTGTAGTTCTTTGGTATGAAAATTATTGAAGTTTTTCTCTTTCCACAAATATTTCAGGCTGTCCAGATTCAAGATAAGGACATAACCCAGCAGGAAGAACGTGTCGATCATGCTAGACAGCAGCTGCAAGAGGCTTTGAAAGGCTTGGAGCCGTAAAAAGGCATTGCCATATCCTTTTAAGCTAGTTTTCTTCATCATTTGCAAATACTGTAGCTAAGAATTGGATGGTATAGGTACCATACTGTTCAAATACACAATACTTTCTTTTATACCTTGTCAGTACCATAATATTTGTAGATGATTTTGACTATGAACTCACTTTAAAGTTTTTAGAGATGGCTAGTTGATCTCAGTTATCAGTTTACATCCCCATGCTCAAAAGATATTTTCGTATAGCTTATGTAAAAGTAGATGGTTATTAATGGTGATTAGAGATATCGTCTGAAATAATAAATGTTTTTTAAGTGAATGAACCATTGTATCTTAAGTATGGAATATAAAACCAATGTGTTATAATTCTGAATTCAGTGTTATTTTATGTAATATGATTATCTGATACTTTTTACTGCTAAAATTATATATACAGTAAACCATGCATTGTTGTTTTCTGCTGACATTATCCTTCTGTACTTGAATTATGATGGATTAGCCAAACAATGCATGCTTTTTTAGGATTAAGGGTTTAAGGTAACTTGTCATAGTTCTCACTTGTCTTGAAAACAATAATTGCAGGAGTAAGTATCTTTGGTAGTGTATATCTAATTATGGTTCTCACTTGTACTGAAAACAATAATTGCAGGAGTAAGTATCCTTGGTAGTGTATATCTACTTGTGGTTCTCACTTGTATTGAAAACAATAATTGCAGGAGTAAGTATCATTGGTAGTGTATATCTAATTATGGTTCTCACTTGTCTTGAAAACAATAATTGCAGGAGTAAGTATCATTGGTAGTGTATATCAAATTATGGTTCTCACTTGTCTTGAAAACAATAATTGCAGGAGTAAGTATCATTGGTAGTGTATATCTAATTATGGTTCTCACTTGTATTGAAAACAATAATTGCAGGAGTAAGTATCATTGGTAGTGTATATCTAATTATGGTTCTCACTTGTATTGAAAACAATAATTGCAGGAGTAAGTATCATTGGTAGTGTATATCTAATTATGGTTCTCACTTGTATTGAAAACAATAATTGCAGGAGTAAGTATCATTGGTAGTGTATATCTAATTATGGTTCTCACTTGTATTGAAAACAATAATTGCAGGAGTAAGTATCATTGGTAGTGTATATCTAATTATGGTTGTCACTTGTTTTGAAAACAATACTGTAGTTTCCTGAGTAAGTATCATTGGTTGTGTATATCTACTTGTGGTTCTCACTTGTCTTGAAAACAATAATTGCAGGAGTAAGTATCATTGGTAGTATATATCTAATTATGGTTCTCACTTGTCTTGAAAACAATAATTGTGAGAGTAAGTATCATTGGTAGTGTATATCTAATTGTCATTCTTACTTGTCTTGAAACAATACATGTAATTGCATTAGTAAGTATCATTGGTAATGTATATCTAATTACAGTATAGTATTTTAGTATTTGTAGAATTTATTGGAAACATTTAATTTTTCAATATTTAACTTAGCCGGTGATTATATAAGCTGCAACTCTGTTGCTCGACAGAAAACTCTACGTTCAAAATACGCCAGCGATCGCTATGCAGGTAGGGGGTGTACTTCAACAGCGCCATCTGTCGTGTAGGTACTCAGTACTCAATGTAAACAAAGAACTCATTTTCTCTCTGTCGGGCTACCGGCAAGACCTACTAATTCGCTGTTGCTAACTGGATTTGTTTTCACAACTATTGGTGAAGTACACTATTCTAGTTTTGAGCTTTCGCTATGCAGGTGTTTTATCTTCATCTCAAAACTTGAACTCGTTTTGGATAGATTTAATTATGGTGACAAAGAGAGTATGGACTTTCTTTCACTTTTAAATGGCCGACCCTTCCCTTAGACGGAAGTGTGTTTAGGCTTTTAGTAATTATCTTATCACGTTATAGATTTTCCTCTATATATTTTATATCTCTCCGCCTTTATTAGGCCTCTTCGATTAACTTTCCATTTTTTATAAACATATAAAATAAATTTTAATGCTTTGTTTATATAGACCTTTCCTGAGAGTAGGCGGTCCTAACTTGGAAACCGAAGTTAATCAACATTGAGCCCTTTATATCGTCTTTAGCTTTTAAAGGATTTAAAACTTTTTAAATGTAATATTTTATGAAAGAATTTCTTTGATAGTCTTCGTACTGTTTTCAAAGATGAACTAACGTTTAGTTTTTTATGCTACGCAGTTGTTGACGTTCAGGACGTTCAACATGCGCTCTATCGTTACGATAGAGAGAGAGTGTATCACGATTTCACTTTGCAGTAAGAGTAAATCGATTCTGACGTTTTGTTCATTCTTTCTTAGCTTAAATGTTTTAAATTCTAATTTAAAGGAACTTTTTATTTGAAAAACCTTTCAGTTTTTTCCTTTAGTCAAATAACATGTTTTTTTGACGATATATAATTGGGCTCTTCTCTTAGGTGCGAAATCAAGAGAGAAAGAGAGAGAGAGATAGAGACGGAGGGAGAGAGAGGAGAGAAAACGTTCCGTTCAAGCGGGTAACGTTGTTCTCGTGTTACTCTCGTCCCTAGTCTCTGTACGGGGAGGAAGGATAATACGTTTTTAGGTTTTTATTCTCGTCCCCAGGCTATGTGCGGTGAGAGATTGAAAACGTAGTTATATGAACTAGTGTTTAGTCTCTTTCCCAGCCACTGATTTTTCTTTTTATCTTAAAATATGTTTTCTGTTTTTTGCTGGTATTATGAGTGTGCATTATACGACTAATTTCGCAATTACTACCTTTTAATGAAGGGTAGAATTGCGTGTTTCAGGTAGAAATAAGTGCAAAACAGAAAATCGAAGTGATAAAGTGATTTGCGCAAAGTGTTACAGTGTTGCGTCCGAGGCGCAAAGTGTTACAGTGTTGCGTCCGAGGGTTCGTCTGTTCGTGCCTGTCGTTCACCTAGTCCGGGACCTCTTGCAAGCTCCCAAGCCCAGGGGAGAAGTAATGTCAAAAGACTTATGGGTTCGAGAGGCCTTGACCAACGAACAGACGTTTTCCCTCTATGGTATTGGGTGTTTCTTACCAAGATCTCCCCTACCATAAGACGAGAGAGACGTTGTTTCTCCTCGCCATCCGTAGGCTTTTCGCACAAGAAACCTGTCACAAGGTTTCGAAGCCCTTAAGCGAAAGTCAGTCCTTTCAGGACAGGTCCAGCGTCCTGGTTACAGCCATTAGGACAGCTCTGACCCTATGCAGTCATCGGATAACTGCTCGCCGCCTAACAAAAGCGTAACACAGACTCCGAAAGTCTTTTTTTGTAGGCAAAGTGTTGCGGTCACAGACGTTACCCCCGTCTATTACCACAACCATTTCCGTTGATCCTTAAGGGGTTGTATGGAAAAACATGCAGTATATGCTTGCCTCCCTTATGGAAGACTATTCTGTCGATTAGTCCGTTGAGTCTAGCCGTTTATCTCATCGATATCCTGGCTTTCAGCCAACTTAACGTTCCTTTGTGCTTACTGTTAACGTTGGCGTAGCTTAGTCACGTCAGTCAGGTTGTTTAGAACCACACTCGATGCGGTCTCGTGTGGTTTTTCAGCCGCATTTGGACGTTAGGCCACTGGCTGATGCTCCTGTTGACGTTCTAGACGTTCACTAACAATCGGAGTTGACTTGTTTTGACGCTGTGCGTCAACCTCCGCATTCTAGAGTTGTTTTGACTGCTCAGTCTAGGCAGTCAAAGCAGTCTCGAGTGGACGCTGTACGTCCTCACGCACCTGTTGTGGTTGATAGTTCAGTTGTTGACAGTTCACAGACTGTCAAGCAGTTACATGACGTTGCGTTCTGGTCCGCTACTAATGCACCAGTGAGAGACTCAGCTTTTATCGGACAAGGTTCCTGTAGATGAGGAAGTTGCTGTTCTCCCTCCTACTGATATTCCCTTGAGGACTCTGTCAGATGGAGAGGAGCCTTAAGCTGCTTAGCCTCCTATGGACTTTAATTAAATCATGATGATTTTTTTAAGGATCTTCGTCCGGATCTTGTAACTGCTGCTCCTCGTTCGCCTAAAACGTCAGAACTTACACTAGGCCTAGCTACTTCGAAGCCGTTGTTTTTAAGCTAGTGCTCTCTCGCTCTCCTAGAGAGCGTTACGTTGGCTAGGCGACTGGTTTTTCACCAGGAGGAGTTTGGGGGATACAGCCTTTGCTTTCCCTTCTTTTAAACTGGTTTATAGAGCGAGAGTCTGATATGACACGAGAGAAGTTCTCGGCTTGGGAGTTCATGCCTCTGCCCAGATAGACTTCTCAATTCTGGTAGACTCTCCCTGGCGCCTAGCCAGGAGACGCTCCAAGTTGTTTACAGGTCAACTTCTCAGCTGTTGTCGAGCCTTTGAAGTTTTGCTGTACTATTATGTCACGCATAACAAGGCTTTCAGGGATGGTAAACGGTTCCGCCTCAGTCGCTAACCCCGTCTGTTGCCACACCTGCTCCCGTAGACCCTAAATGGGCTTTGCTGCAAGACATGCAGTCCAAGCTTGCGTCCTTGATAGAGGTCTTAAATGCGGAGAAGAACCTTCTGGCCAACAACCTTCCAACCGGTCGGTTGTGCGCCCTGTTGACGCTGAGGTAACCTACTCGCGTCTGCCAGTTGAGGTGGTTCCTCCACCGATGCGACCCAGTGTGGGTTGCCAGCCGCACGTTGACGTTAAGCGACGCTCGGAGGTGGTTGTTGACGTTCAGGACGTTCAACAACCAGCAGAGGTGACTTGTTTTGACGCAGTGCGTCAACCTCAGCAACCCGGTAGGGTGTTGACTGCACAACCCAGACGGTCTAGACAGTTTCGGGTTGACGCTGTGCTTCCTCGCGCACCCATGGTTGTTGACAGTTCACAGACTGTGCAGCAGTTCCATGATATTGCGTCCGGCTCCGTTACGCATCCACCAGTGCGACCGGATTCAGCGAGTCAGACGTTGCCCACTCCGTTGCCGTTTCCTCATCAGTTTCGGATGAGGAACCCTCTGATGAGGACGTTGCTGAACAAGACGATCAGCCCCCAGCCCTGCTATCCATCCAGAAGATGCTGAAGAAGGAACGCTGCTCAGTCAGGCTGTGGATGAGTCTGGTAGGGACGCTGTCATCCGTGGATCAATTTGTGTCACTAAGAAGACTACACCTCCGTCCTCTTCTATACCATCTAGCTTTTCACTGGAAAAAGGACAAGACGCTAGAAGCGGTCTCGATCCCGGTTTCCGAAAAGATAAAGTCTTGTCTGACTTGGTGAAAGGACTATATCAACCTAAGAGAGGGTCTTCCCCTGACTGTTCAGACTCCCAACCACGTTCTCTTCTCGGACGCATCGGACGTAGGCTGGGGTGCGACATTAGACGGTCGGGAATGCTCGGGATTATGGAACTCGAGTCAAAGGACAATGCATTTCAACTGCAAGGAGCTACTGGCAGTACGTCTGGCCTGGAAAAGCTTCAGGTCTCTCCTTCAAGGCAAAGTGGTGGAGGTGAACTCGGACAACACCACGGCTTTGGCGTACATCTCCAAGCAAGGAGGGACCTACTCTCTGACGTTGTACGAGATCGCAAGGGACCTCCTCACCTGGTCAAAAGGTCTAGACATATCACTAGTAACGAGGTTCATCCAAGGCAACTTGAATGTCATGGCAGATTGTCTCAGTCGGAAGGGATAAATAATTCCAACAGAATGGACCCTCCACAAGGATGTATGCAAGAGACTTTGGGCCACCTGGGGCCAGCCAACCATAGATCTCTTCGCAACCTCGATGACCAAGAGGCTCCCAATATTTTGCTCACCAATCCCGGACCCAGCAGCAGTTCATATAGATGCCTTTCTCCTAGATTGGTCACATCTAGATCTATATGCATTCCCTCCGTTCAAGATTGTCAACAAGGTACTGCAGAAGTTCGCCTCTCACGAAGGGACAAGGTTGACGCTAGTTGCTTCCCTCTGGCCCGCGAGAGAATGGTTCACCGAGGTACTTCGATGGCTAGTAGACGTTCCCAGAACACTTCCCCTAAGGGTGGACCTTCTACGTCAGCCACACGTAAAGAAGGTACACCAAGGCCTCCACGCTCTTCGTCTGACTGCCTTCAGACTATCGAAAGACTCTCGAGAGCTAGAGGCTTTTCGAAGGAGGCAGCCAGAGCGATTGCTAGAGCAAGGAGAACATCCACCCTTAGAGTCTACCAATCGAAGTGGGAAATCTACCGAAACTGGTGCAAGTCAGTATCCGTATCCTCGACCAGTACCTCTGTAACTCAAATAGCTGACTTCCTCTTATATCTGAGGAAAGAACGATCTCTTTCAGCTCCCACTATCAAGGGTTACAGAAGCATGTTGGCATCAGTCTTCCGTCACAGAGGCTTAGATCTTTCCAACAATAAAGATCTACAGGACCTCCTTAAGTCTTTTGAGACCACGAAGGAGCGTCGTTTGGTTACACCTGGTTGGAATTTAGACGTGGTACTAAGATTCCTTATGTCAGACAGGTTCGAACCGCTACAATCAGCCTCCCTGAAAGATCTCACCTTAAAGACTCTTTTCCTGGTATGCTTAGCCACAGCTAAAAGAGTCAGTGAGATTCATGCCTTCAGCAAGAACATCGGATTCTCATCCGAAACGGCTACATGTTCTACAACTTGGTTTTCTAGCCAAAAACGAGCTGCCTTCTCGGCCTTGGCCAATATCGTTCGATATTCCAAACTTATCGTATGGTTGGAAATGAACTAGAAAGAGTCTTATGCCCTGTAAGAGCTCTTAAGTTCTATTTAAAACGAACTAAACCTTTACGAGGCCCGTCTGAAGCTTTATGGTGTTCAGTTAAGAAACCATCTTTGCCTATGTCAAAGAATGCTTTATCCTATTTTATCAGACTGTTAATACGAGAAGCTCATTCCCATCTGAATGAGGAAGACCAAGCTTTGCTGAAGGTAAGGACACACGAAGTTAGAGCTGTCGCAACTTCCGTGGCCTTTAAACAAAATAGATCTCTGCAAAGTATAATCGACGCAACCTATTGGAAAAGCAAGTCAGTGTTCGCGTCTTTTTATCTTAAGAATGTCCAGTCTCTTTACGAGAACTGCTACACTCTGGGACAATTCGTAGCAACGAGTGCAGTAGTGGGTGAGGGCTCAACCACTACAATTCCCTAATTCCATAACCTTTTTAATCTTTTTCTTGAAATGTTTTATTATTGTTTTTGGGTTGTCTGGAAGGCTAAGAAGCCTTTCGCATCCTACTTGATTTGGCGGGTGGTCAAAGTCATTTCTTGAGAAGCGCCTAGATTAGAGGTTTTGATGAGGTCCTGTTGTATGGGTTGCAACCCTTGATACTTCAGCTCCTAGGGGTCGCTTAGCATCCTAAGAGGATCGCGAGGCTCCGTAAGGAAGACGTACTTAATAAGGCAGAGTAATTGTTCAAGTCGACTTCCTTACCAGGTACTTATTTATTTTAAGTTTGTTATTTTGATAACTGCTAAAATGAAATAAAAAATCCTTAGCTCATAATAATGTAAACATTTATTGCTGGTCTCTACCCACCCCCCTGGGTGTGAATCAGCTTATATAATCACCGGCTAAGTTAAATATTGAAAAATGTTATTTTTATAATAAAATAAATTTTTGAATATACTTACCCGGTGATTATATATTAAAGGACCCTCCCTTCCTCCCCAATAGAGACGCAGTGGACCGAGGAGAAAATTGAGTTCTTTGTTTACATTGAGTACTGAGTACCTGCACGACAGATGGCGCTGTTGAAGTACACCCCCTACCTGCATAGCGATCGCTGGCGGATTTTTAACGTAGAGTTTTCTGTCGAGCAACAGAGTTGCAGCTTATATAATCACCGGGTAAGTATATTCAAAAATTTATTTTATTATAAAAATAACATTTTAAATATTAAACTTAGCCGGTGAATATATAATAGCTGCTGCTCCAGCGGCTCGACAGAAAACACACACAAAAACTCGCGAGCGATCGCTATGAAGGTTGCGGGTGTGCCCACCAGCGCCAACTATCGGCCAGATACCACACATGCATTTAAACAAGCCTTCAATTCTTCTCTGTCGACCTTGACGACAAGATGTATCAATACTCGCTGTATAACCTGGAGTTTTCTCAACATATTTGGTGAAGTACTTCATTTTGGTTTGAGCTTTCGCAGTGCAGGTGTTTTTCCTCAACTTAAACTCTTGAACTCTTTATTGGACAGATTTAATTGTTGATGACTTGGATTGTTTTTTGGACTTTCTTTGACTAATTCAAAATGGCTGACGCTTCACAAGCCCCTAGATTTCGTAAGTGTAATGCTAGGGATTGCAATAGGCATCTTCCAAAGGCCTCTCTCGACCCACATACTGTGTGTTCTAATTGTCGGGGTAAAACCTGTCAATTAGGAGATCGGTGTGAGGAATGCGTGGGCCTTTCGGAATTCGATTGGCTCGAATACGACAAGTATTCTTGTAAGCTAGAGAGAGATAGGGTAAGGAGGAGTTCCTCTAGGTCAGTAGATTTTTCCTCTCCACATGCCCCTGAACCTAATCCTTCCCCTGTAGTGGTTGTGCCTGAACCCCCTACTGGCACTCAGGAACCATCGATGCGAGACATGTTGCGTGCCATTCATGCCTTGGGTGAAAGAGTGGAATCGTTAGCAACAGATCGTAATCAACTCATGGCTGACGTTAAAGAGCTTAAGTGTCAGAGTGCCACAGCGGAAAATCGTGGGAAAGTGATTAGTGCGCAAAGTGTTGTGAACAGTGTTGCGACCGAGGGTTCGTCTGTTCGTGCCTGTCGTTCACCTAGTCCGAGACCTCTTGCAAGCTCCCAAGCCCAGGGGAGAAGTAATGTCATACGACTTATGGGTTCGAGAGGCCTTGATCAGCGAACAGATGTTCCCTCTATGGTATCAGGCGTGTCTCACCAAGATCGCCCCTACCATAAGACGAGAGAGACCATTTTCTCCTCGTCATCCGAAGGCTTTTCGCATAAGAAACCGTGGAGCAAGGTTTCTAGGCCCCTTAAGCGAAAGTCGGTCCCTTCAGGACAGGTCCAGCGTCCTGGCTGTAGCCATTGGGACAGCTCTGACCCTTTGCAGTCATCGGAAGACTGCTCGCCGCCTAAGCATCAACGTTACACAGGCTCAGAGAGTCTTGGTGTAGGCAAGGTTGTGCCGTCTCAGACGTTAACCCCGTCGTTTACCGCACCCATCCCCGTTGATCCTAAATGGGTTGTACTGCAAGACATGCAGATTAAGCTCGCCTCCCTTATGGAAGACTATTCTGCCGATAAGGTTCGCGATGATCCTAGCCGCTTTACTCATCGAGATCCTGGCCTTCAGCCGCCCAAACGAGCCTTTGCTCGTCCTGTTGACGTTGGCGTAGCTAAGTCACGTCAGTCACGCTTTGTAGAGCCTCACTCGATGCAGTCACGTGTTGACTTTCAGCCGCATATGGACGTTCAACCACTTCCTAATGCTCTTGTTGACGTTCAGGACGTTCGCCAACCAGCGGAGTTGACTTGTTTTGACGCTGAGCGTCAACCACCGCAGTCTAGAGTTGTTTTGACTGCTCAGACTAGGCAGTCAAAACAGTCTCGAGTTGACGTCGAGCGTCCTCCCGCTCCTGTTGTTGTTGACAGTTCACAGACTGTTAAGCAGTTACATGACGTAGCGTCCTGGACTGCTACTAATACACCAGTGCGTGTGGACTCTGCTTGTCAAGCATTGCCAACCCCTTTGCTTGTTACTCAGCAGTTGTCAGATGAGGATCCTTCAGATGAGGACGTTGCTGACCCTCATCATGATGACCATCCTTCGGATGTAGACGAACCTAGAACGGTTCCTCCATCAATGGACTTTAAGAAAGTCATGTTAATTTTTAAGGAGCTTTTTCCCGAACACTTCATCACTGTTGCTCCTCGTTCGCCACCGTCTGAGTTTGCTCTAGGCTTACCTGCTAACATGCCAGCCTTTACAAAGCTAGTGCTCTCTCGCTCTTCCAAGAGAGCTTTACGACTTTTGGGCGACTGGTTAGAAACCAGGAGGAGTTTGGGGAAGACGGCCTTTGCCTTCCCTCCGTCAAAGCTCTCGTCTAGATCGAGCGTCTGGTATGCCACGGGAGAAGTTCTCGGCTTGGGAGTCCCTGCCTCTGCCCAGGGTGACTTCTCAAGCCTCGTAGACTCTCCCCACCGCCTAGCCATGAGACGCTCGAAGATTAGTTGGTCCTCCTCGGACCTTGACCATCTGCTGAAAGGCGTATACAGAGCCTTTGAAGTTTTCAACTTCCTTGACTGGTCTTTGGGAGCCTTAAGTAGGATAATCTCATCGGCTGATAGAGATGTCTCCTTACTGATTATGTCCTGTATGGATAAAGCCATCCGCGATGGTTCCAATGAGCTCGCCTCCTCTTTTACGTTGGGAGTCTTAAAGAAGCGAGAGTCCCTTTGCGCTTTTCTTTCGGCAGGAGTTACTCCCTGTCAGAGATCAGAACTGCTCTTTGCTCCCTTATCAAAGTTTTTGTTCCCGCAACAATTGGTTAAGGACATAGCTTCTTCACTCGTGCAGAAGGACACCCATGACTTGGTGGCGTCATCTGCTCGCAAAGGGACTCCTTCTACATCCTTTTCTGCTAGACCCAGGATCGACACTCCGGCGTCCAGATTTATTCCGCCCTTTCGTGGCAGAGCTCCCAGCAGGGGAAGTACTCGTGCCGAGGGAAAGAGAGGAAAGAAGAGAAGAGCCAAGTCCTCACGTGGCAGAGTCTGACTGCCCACAGCCTCAGACAGCAGTAGGAGCCAGATTGAAGAGCTAATGGCAGGCCTGGGAGAAGAGGGGCGCAGACCAACAGTCTGTTCGGTTGCTCAGAGAGGGGTACAAAATTCCATTTGTACGCAAACCTCCTCTAGCGACTTCCCCCATCGACCTCTCTCCCAGGTACCGAGAGGAGTCAAAGAGACAAGCCCTAAACCTAGAAGTGTCTCTATTGCTAGAGAAGGGAGCGGTGGTGAAAGTCTCGGACCTTCAATCACCGGGGTTTTACAACCGTCTCTTCCTAGTCCCGAAGAAGACAGGAGGTTGGAGACCGGTGCTAGACGTCAGTGCACTCAACGTCTTTGTTACGAAGACAAAGTTCACCATGGAGACCACGAAATCAGTCTTAGCAGCGGTCAGAAAGGGAGACTGGATGGTCTCTCTCGACCTAAGAGACGCGTACTTCCACATCCCTATACACCCAGATTCCCAACCGTTTCTGAGGTTTGTTTTCAAAAATGTGGTATACCAGTTTCAGGCCCTGTGCTTTGGCCTAAGTCCTGCTCCTCTCGTGTTTACGAGGCTTATGAGGAATGTAGCAAAATTCCTCCATTTATCGGGAATCCGAGCCTCCCTGTACTTGGACGACTGGCTTCTCAGAGCCTCGTCCAGTCATCGCTGTCTGCAGGATCTTCATTGGACATTGGATCTGACCAAGGAATTGGGACTTTTGGTCAACCTAGAAAAGTCCCAGCTGATCCCATCCCAAACTATACTGTATTTAGGGATGGAGATTCGCAGTCCAGTTTTTCGGGCTTTCCCGTCTGCCACCCGAATAGAGCAAGCCCTGCTCAAAGTCCAACTGATGTTGAAGAGAGAACGGTGCTCAGTCAGGAATTGGATGAGTCTAGTAGGAACTCTATCATCCCTGGAGCAGTTTGTCTCGCTAGGAAGGTTACACCTTCGACCTCTCCAGTTCCATCTAGCCTTTCACTGGAAAAAGGACAAGACGTTAGAGACGGTCTCAATCCCGGTCTCCGAACCAGTAAAGGCATGCCTGAATTGGTGGAACGACAATATCAGTCTGAGAGAGGGACTTTCCCTAGCAGTTCAGAACCCAAACCACGTCCTATTCTCAGACGCGTCGGATTTGAGATACTACCGCTAGAGAGTTATGGGGTCTTTTGACTGGCCAGACAGTACTACATTGGATCCTCCTCTCTGGTTATGGTTCATTTTCCCTTTGCCTACATACACACTGAATAGTCTGGCATATTCTTTACATATTCTCCTCTATCCTCATACACCTGACAACACAGATTACCAAACAATTCTTCATCACCCAAGGGGTTACTGCACTGTACTTGTTCAGTGCCACTTTCCTCTTGGTAAGGGTAGAAGAGACTCTTTAGCTATGGTAAGCAGCTCTTCTAGGAGAAGGACACTCCAAAATCAAACCACTGTTCTCTAGTCTTGGGTAGTGCCATAGCCTCTGTACCATGGCCTTTCACTGTCTTGGGTTAGAGTTCTCTTGCTTGAGGGTACACTCGAGCACACTCTCCTATCTTGTTTCTCTTCCTCTCGTTTTGTTAAAGTTTTTATAGTTTATATAGGAGATATTTATTGTTGTTGCTCTTCTTAGAATATTTCATTTTCCTTTTTTCCTTTCCGCACTGAGCTATTTTCCCTGTTGGAGCCCCTGGGCTTATAGCATACTGTTTTTCCAACTAGGGTTGTAGCTTAGTAAGTAATAATAATAATAATAATTTGGGTTGGGGTGCGACCCTGGACGGTCGGGAATGCTCAGGTCTGTGGACCTCAAGTCAAAGGAGCATGCACATCAACGGCAAGGAGCTTTTGGCAGTCCACTTGGCCTTGATGAAATTCGAGAGTCTCCTCCGAAACAAAGTGGTAGAGATCAACTCCGACAATACCACAGCCTTGGCATACATCTCCAAGCAAGGAGGCACCCACTCCCTCACGCTGTACGAGATCGCAAGGGACCTGCTCATTTGGTCAAGAGATCGAGGCATCTCCCTGTTAACGAGGTTTATCCAGGGCGACTTGAACGTCTTAGCAGATTGCCTCAGTCGGAGGGGTCAGGTAATTCCTACGGAATGGACCCTCCACAAGGAAGTGTGCAAGAGTCTTTGGGCGACTTGGGGTCAACCCACCATAGACCTCTTTGCAACCTCGATGACCAAGAGACTTCCAATCTACTGTATTGCTCTCCAGTCCCAGACCCAGCAGCAATACACATAGATGCATTTCTCCTAGATTGGTCTCATCTGGACATGTATGCATTCCCACCATTCAAGATTGTCAACAAGGTACTGCAGAAGTTCGCCTCTCACGAAGGGACAAGGTTGACGTTGGTTGCTCCCCTCTGGCCCGCGAGAGAGTGGCTCACCGAGGTACTTCGATGGCTGGTAGACTTTCCAAGAAGTCTTCCTCTAAGGGTAGATCTGTTACGTCAGCCCCACGTAAAGAATGTACACCAAAACCTCCCCGCTCTTCGTCTGACTGCCTTCAGACTATCGAAAGACTCTCAAGAGCTCGAGGCTTTTCGAAGGAGGTAGCCAGTGCGATTGCAAGAGCGAGGAGAGCTTCTACCATTAGAGTATACCAGTCGAAGTGGGAAGTCTTTCGAGACTGGTGCAAGTCAACATCTGTGTCCTCGTCCAGTACCTCTGTAGCCCAAATCGCTGATTTTCTCTTACATCTGAGAAAGGTTCGCTCCCTTTCAGCTCCCACGATCAACGGCTACAGGAGCATGTTGGCTTTGGTCTTTCGGCATAGAGGCTTAGATCTTTCCAACATTAAAAATCTACAAGATCTCCTTAAGTCTTTTGAGACCTCTAAGGAACGTCGTTTGGCAACTCCTGGATGGAACTTAGACGTGGTCCTAAGGTTCCTCATGTCAGACAGGTTTGAGCCATTACATTCAGCCTCCCTGAAGGATCTCACTCTCAAGACATTTTTCCTAGTGTGCTTGGCCTCGGCTAAAAGAGTCAGTGAACTTCATGCCTTCAGTAAGAACATCGGCTTTTCTACAGAAAAAGCCACTTGTTCTCTTCAACTTGGTTTCCTGGCCAAAAATGAACTGCCTTCTCGTCCTTGGCCTAAATCTTTTGATATTCCTTGCTTATCAGAGATCGTAGGCAACGAACTGGAAAGAGTATTCTGTTAGAGCTCTTAAGTTCTATTTAGCTCGTACTAAGTCACTACGAGGTAAATCTGAGGCATTATGGTGCTCAGTTAAGAAACCATCATTGCCTATGTCAAAGAATGCTTTGTCATATTTTATCAGATTTTTAATACGAGAAGCTCATTCTCACTTGAATGAGAAAGACCGATGTTTGCTTAAGGTTAAGACGCACGAAGTTAGAGCTATAGCAACCTCCGTGGCCTTCAAGCAAAATAGATCTCTGCAAAGTATCATGGACGCGACTTTTTGGAGAAGCAAGTCAGTGTTCGCGTCATTTTACTTAAAAGATGTCCAGACTCTTTACGAGGACTGCTACACACTGGGTCCATTCGTTGCAGCGAGTGCAGTAGTGGGTGAGGTTTCTACCACTACACTTCCCTAATTCCAATATCCTTTTTAATCTGTCTCTTGAAATGTTTTTAATATTGTTTTTTTGGGTTGTACGGAAGGCTAAGATGCCTTTCGCATCCTGGTTGATTTGGCGGGTGGTCAAAGTCATTTCTTGAGAGCGCCCAGATTAGGGGTTTGATGAGGTCCTGTTTGTATGGGTTGCAACCCTTGATACTTCAGCTCCTGGGAGTCTTTCAGCATCCTAAGAGGATCGCTGGGCTTCGTGAGGAAGACAGACTTACAAGGCAGAGTAATCGTCTAAGTCAACTTCCTTACCAGGTACCTATATATTTGGGTTTTGTTATATTGATAACTGTCAAAAACTCTAAGCATATACGCTGTAAACTTAATTAACTCTGGTCTCTACCCACCGCCTTGGGTGTGAATCAGCTATTATATATTCACCGGCTAAGTTTAATATTTAAAAATGATATTTTAATTATAAAATAAATTTTTGAATATACTTACCCGGTGAATATATAAATCAAAGGCCCTCCCTTCCTCCCCAATAGAGACGCAGCGGGACGAGAAGAATTGAAGGCTTGTTTACATGCATGTGTGGTATCTGGCCGATAGTTGGCGCTGGTGGGCACACCCGCAACCTTCATAGCGATCGCTCGTGAGTTTTTGTGTGTGTTTTCTGTCGAGCCGCTGGAGCAGCAGCTATTATATATTCACCGGGTAAGTATATTCAAAAATTTATTTTATAATTAAAATATCATCTTCATAGTTTTTATATTAAAACACTATTATTTCAGATTGAAAGATCATTAATTTTATCTTTACAAATAAATTCCAAAATTTCTATGGAAGTAAGAATAAGCTAAATAATATAAGATTTGAAGAAGTGTAGCAAGACAAACCACTCAAGGTGGTGTCCAAATGGATGCTGCCTGTTATGCATAAAAAAAAAATCAATATAATTGTTATAAATGGCTTTATCATGAGATGAAAACATCTCCATTTAACTTCAGTAAATGCTTTTTTGTTATGAGTATTAATGACTGTACTCCCTTTTGATATATTTTTATGGTGAAGGTGATTTGTTAGAAAGATGGAATGTAGGGTTTTCAAAAGAAAATTACACTAGTATTTTTTGGTATACTGTAGTTACCAGAAAACCATTGTAAGCATATATAGTACTGTAACTGATTTCATTTAACAGAATCTGGAACTGTAGTTGCTAAAGATAGTAACAGTTGAGAAACTTAGCTTTTTGATATATGAAGCTCAAATCCAATTTGGATTACCAATGCATCAACCTAAGTTCTTTGTTTCATGTTACCTAGTTTATTACGTTCCATGTAAATGCTCTTATACTCACAGTATTCCTAAGTTTCTATCATGAAATTAAGTACCGGTATGTCATGTCTCACCTACATTGCTGGAACTCATCTGCCTATATATATGACAATCGTTTTTATATTTAGCAAAGTTTTTCATTTATCTTTTTGATAAGAGCCTTTCTATCTACATACTTTACTTGACTCAAATTTTGAATTTAAATGCACTTTGAATTGTCCACAATGTCATCTCCCCAAGACAGTTATTTAGTTATAAATTTGGCAATTATTTCAGTAACTTTTGAATGTATGGTTCTTCAACCCTTTTGTCTTTTTTGCAGACGCCAAACTGTCACGATTCATAATCTCACAGATGCTGTTCAGAAGTCAATTAGGTGGATTAATTTTTCATGCCTTTACTTCCAGGATGTGATTAGTAGATGTGACACAGGGTATTTTACAGTCGGTCGGAATGGGGAATTCTTTGACTTTTTTTATTTCTTGGATCTTTTGACCAGTCTCTTCTCTAAAAGTAAGTTTGTCTTCACTTTTGATGTGAATTTCATTAGCACAGTGTTTATGCTGAACTGGGCGTCCTTATCCCTCTCAGCCTCTAAGTCATCATTATCAATATTTTTATATTGAATTTTTTTTTACATTGTGTTGTTAGAAGTGAAATAAAGTTCCATTTGTGGCATCTGTAGATTTTCTACTGTATAAAAGTATTTTATATACTGTATACAGGTGAAGTTTCTCTTATTTTTTGTGCCGCATTGTACGTCTTGATATTGTTACTTTGTTGTCCATCATCTTTTACACTACCGTGTTCTAATTCTCTGCTCTTTTTAACTAAACAAATCTATTGAGAGCATAAATGCAAGTCAGTGGTCAAACGAATTAATGTTAATGATAGTTTTTATTGTTACTCATATTTATTTATCTACCTCACTGGTTCTCTTCTCTTATTGTCACATGTAAACATTCTCGGTCTTTTTTTCTAGCCTATGGACACCCAATCTCTCAATATCTTCATATATACAATACTGTAGTATGGTCATTCCTCATATATACAGTAGTACAGAATGGTCTTTCCAATGCTCCCCATATTAGACTTTAATAATTTTAAAGTCGCATATGTTTGAATTCCCTTCCATTTTCTTTGTACAGTACAGTAGATCCTCCAGTTACAATGAAGATCCATTCGTATGACGTGTTGTAACTCGAGGATTGATATAAGTCGGAACACATCTAAATACAGGTACTTATCGGTTAATGGTGTGCTCGTTTTACGACAACTCGGAGTTACGGCGGCTTTACAACCAGTCTGATATTGATTTTAAAATCTCTAGAAGTTACGATGAGTGCGGAGTGCAGTGGTAACACAGTCGTGAGTGTAATTGTACATACAGTAGTTGTGTCTATTGTACTTTATTATATAAAACTATTCTTTTTGTGTCACATACATACAAGTAACTGGAGTAATATTCTCTGTACTGTGCTCGCAGATAGCTTGTATACAAGAGAGGAAAAATCATAATATGGGAATAGAAATATTGCCGACTGGTGGCCAAGAGAAAGGCTGTTCAGTGCTGATAATCTAGCCTAGCCTACGTTTTAGGAACCTTGAAATCCACGTCTAAAACAATAAATAAGGATTTAATATACTTTGTAAAGAAAACCTATAGTTCTGTGTATAATATATGACTAAAAATTAGTACTATTAGTCAAAATAAGGAGAATAATTTGCTTAACGACGGGGTCGCTGGAACGGAACCCTGAGAGATCTCAGAGATATGGAAGGAATTAAGGTTGGGGGAGTCAATACTAATGATAACGCATATACTGCAGTACAATACAGCACTTGTTGCAGATTCCCTGGTAAATTTCAAGCTTTAATCATTAATTAGTACTTAAGAATAAACAACCAAGCAGAGAAAGAGGTTTGTCAATAAAGATTGAGAAAACGAAAGTTATGGTTATCACCAAAGAGGAAATCCCTCCAAGAACAGATATAAGAATCAATGATGAAACTCATACCAAAAGTTTTAATTATTTGGAATGCAGTGTCACAAGTAGTGGAAAATGTGAAGAAGAGACCAAGAAACTAATATCCATGGCAAAAGATGCATTTGGCAAAATCAAGAAATTAGTCACCAACTCGAAAATATTTATAAATTTAAGAAGGTCTGTGAAATTGTTGGTTTGGTCTGTACTGTTGTATGGCTGTGAATCTTGGATCTTGAGGGAAGCAGACAAGAAGAGGTGACAGGCTGCATAAATTTTGTTTTGAAGATATAGACTGAGGAAAACTAATGAGGAGTTATTGGAAAAGGTAGGAGATGGGCGAGAGCTCTTAGCTTCAGTGAGAGGTAGGCAATTGTGGTTTGCGAGTCACAGTGAGAAGACAACAATTAGAACATCTTTCTTTCACTGGTAAAATCGATGGAAGGAGGCCAAAAGGAAGACCTAGACAAACGAATACAGATGAATATCTGCAGCTCAGTTGCTACAGAAAGCCGGGAATAGAGAGGAATGGCGAACCATGATTACCGATGTTCTTGGGGTTATGGCACCTGGATGGTGATGATGATGACGACCTGTACAGCATTGTACATAACCTCTGAAGTCACTCACCTCATATACTAATGCAGTAGTAAAGTCATAATCTATGACAAAATCACACTTTATTACTTGGGAACATAAATAGGACTGAAAAACACAAGGGGATATGAATATAGAAGGATAAGGAAAGCTAAAAAAAAGATAATATTCTTTTATGGGAGCTGTGTTGTACTGTATCTATGCAACTTTGTGACCCAAGGGCTTACTACAGCCTGTGTCTTTAATGCATAGGAAATTAACTGACATGCATTAGCCTTGTGAATTATTCCTGTGTATACTGATGGGATACTGTAGAAAGCTAGTGTAGTCTCTACACTATTGAAGAAGCTGTTTGCTCATAACAGGGTAGTTTTCTATAGAAATTGTATGTCACTGCTACCTTTCTGTCATTAAATGGATAACTGTCAGCAGTAAATCAACACCAACCCTAAACTAAAAATGAAATAGCCTATCTAGTTACAGTATTGTATTATTGATATGAGTTGTTTTAACAATAAAGCCGCTGTAACATATACCGTATGCAAATAAGTGGTGTAGAAAGAAAGAGCTGTAGATTCGCAGAGATGGGGTCAAAGCATACGTCTGAAATATGTTCCTTTATGAGAGTACTGTGTAATCAGGAAGTAAAGAAAATGAATGATAAAAATAGTTAATCACATCATTGTATAGAAAATTTGCAGTGACAAGGAAGATGGTAACAGTATATTTTATTAAAATAGACAATAACTACAACAGGCAAGGGGCCAAAGATTACAAAAGTAGACTCATCAATACATATGGAATAAGCTGTAAAATTCTGGAGTCTTTTTAAGGCTTGATGAGAAAGGTTCAAAACCATAGGGTGTACTTATTGTATCATGAGAGAAAAAATGCTAGAATATAATTGTCATGTTAACATTTAATTAGCAATGGAATCACAAGTTTAGATTTAATAGTCAGTTGGAGTACTGTCAGCCCTCCATCTTCACGGCTTCAGTTATTCGATGTCGTCGTCGTCGGCGCCCACTCGTGTCCGAGTATTGGGTTCTGTCGTTAGCCATCAGCCTCCTATCTATGGGGTGGGTGCTTATGTCTGATGTGGCTGTTAAGTCCTAGTCTGTGGTGGAAGAGTCGCGGACAGTGTTCACAAGGGAGGGTAGGTGGTGGGCGGGGCTGTTCTAATCGCTCTCTCCTTCTTCTCCTAGCCTCCTCATTTTGTCTCCTCCTCTCCTCGAAGTCCACGGTGCCATGGTGTACTGTACTCCTCCAGGTTTTCCTGTCCCTGGCTGTTTCTTCCCATGAGGAAGGATCGATGTCAGTTAGAGCCAGGGTGCGCTTTAGTTGATCTTTATAGCGCATTTTCGGGGCTCCTCGTGGTCTGGTGCCCCGGGTCAGTTCTCCGTAGAATATTTTCTTTGGGAGCCTAGATGGATCCATCCTATGCACGTGTCCTATCCAGCGGAGGCGGTGGTGGATGATGGTGGCCACCACGCTGGTCAGCGAGGCACGTTCTAAGACTTCAATGTTGGTGGTGTGGCTCTCCCAGGGGATTTTCAAGATCTGCCTCAGTTTCATTTGTTGGAAGCGTTCTAGGTTTTTAAGATCGTTTCTATATAGCGTCCATGTTTCACATGCATACAGGAGCGTGGAGAGGACTACTGCCCTGAACACCATTATTTTGGTGGTCATTGTCAGTGCGTGGTTGTTAAATACGCGGCAGTTGAGTCGGCCAAAGGCGGAGTGGGCTGCCCTGATCCTGTTCTCCACGTCCTTTTTGCTTGTGGGAGCTGATGTTAGGATGCTCCCTAGGTAGGAGAACTGGTCCACCTGTTCTAACGGTTGGTCATTCACTGTGGTATTGAAGTTGGGGAGCATCAGTCCTGGTGGATGTTGGACGAGGGTCTTGGTTTTGTCTGTGTTGACTTGCATCCCAAAACGTTCGTAGGCAGAGTTGTATGCATCAGCTAACGACTGCAGGTCCTCTGCCGTCTGACCTGGGGTGGCATTGTCGTCAGCATACTGCAGTTCTCGCACTGCACACAAGGTGGTCTTGGTTCTGGCGTGGAGTCTAGCGAGGTTGAAAGCGCCTCCATCCATGTGGAAACGTAGGTCGACTGAGGGTGTGTCTGGGGGAATCTCGTTGAGCATTGCTGCGGTGTATAGCGAGAAACACGTCGGGGCCAGAACACAGCCCTGCTTCAGGCCGCCGTTGATGGGGAATGGGTCTGAAAGAGAGTTCTGGTGGCAGACTCTCCCAACCATTCCGTCATGGAGGGCACGCACCAGCTTGACAAAATCGGGTGGGCAGCCATATCTTTTGAGGACAGCCCACATGGCAGGTCGAGGTACTTTGTCGAAGGCCTTTTTCAAATCCCAGAAGATGAACATTATGGGCTGTTGTTGTTCGAGGCTCTTCTCTTGTAGTTGTCGCGCACAGAAGATCATGTCTATGGTCCCGCGGGAAGGTCGAAAGCCGCACTGGGACTCTGGCAGGACGTCTTCTGCAAGAATAAGGAGGTGGTCAAGGAGAATCCGAGCGAAAATCTTACTCGCGATGCTAAGTAGTGATATTCCCCGGTAGTTGTTACAGTTCTCCCTGTCTCCCTTCTTGAAGATGGTAATGATGTTTGCATCGCGGAAGTCACTGGGGGGGTCTTGGTCTCCCATATTTTCAGTATAAGGAGCATCAAACGGTTCCTCAAGCCGGGGCCACCGTGAGTGAGGAGCTCCAACGGGATGTTGTCTGGGGCTTGGGCTTTGCCGGGCTTCATGCGCTGCAGGGCCTTGTTGAAGTCATGGATGGAGGGTGGTAGTGCCATCCAGTGACGGACGGGATGCTGCGGGGTCATTCGCAGGAGATCGTCTGGGGTGTCTGCTTGGTCATTGAGGAGGTTCTCAAAGTGAGACCTCCACCTGGCCAGGATGCCCTCGCTGTCGGTGATGGTCGTGGCCCCATCCGCGTCCTTCAGGCTGCCCACTGATGACCGTGTGGGACCGAATATTTCCTTTGTTGCTGCATAGAAGCTGCGCAGGTCACGTTGGTCAGCGAAACTCTGTATTTCTGCAGCTTTTCTTTGCCACCAGGTGTTCTGGGCTTCACGGATACCTCTTTGGCAACCAGCTTCAGCCACCTTGTGAGCACATTTGTTAGCTGCTGTTGATTAGTTTTCCAAAGTCAGGCGTGCTTGTCGTTTGGTTTCAATGAGAAGAGAGATGCTAGCATCATTCTCATCAAACCAATCCTGCCGTTTCTTGGTGGTGTAGCCTAGTGTTTCCTCCGCGGCACGGGCCATGGCGTTTCTGAGGGTGGTCCAGTGGTGCTCAACAGTGGCCTGACCCACAGGGTCTGCGAGGTATTGTTCGCAGGCCTCCTTGTAGTTCTGTGCCACCTGTGGGTTGCGGAGCTTACTACAATCAAAGCGTTGGTGTGGTACACTGTCAGGTGCCCTTCTGGGTGGTCGTAGGGTCGTCACGGAGAGTCGGGAGATGAGGAGTCTGTGGTCCGTCCAGCAGTCGTCCGCTCCGGGCATGGATCGGATGATGCGGACGTCTCCTCGGTCTCTGGCTCTGGTCAGGACGTAGTCCAGGGTGTGCCAGTGTTTAGACCGTGGGTGTCTCCATGTGGTCTTTTGTCGCTTTGGTAACTGGAACATGGTGTTGGTTACCACAAGTTGGTGTTCTGCACACAGACCCAGTAGGAGTTGGCCATTGGCGTTGCAATTTCCAATGCCATGGCGGCCGATGATTCCCTCCCACAGGCGATGGTCTTTGCCTACTCGGGCATTAAAGTCGCCAAGCACAACGAGCTTGTCATTGGCGGGCACTGCCTGGATGGTGCGGTCGAGCTGGGTGTAGAATGCAGGTTTGTTATCATCGGTTGAGGTCATAGTCGGGGCGTAGACAGAGATCAGGGTGAGATGTCTGTCCCGCGTGATGGGGATGCGGACAGTCATCAGGCGCTCACTGATGGCCTTGGGAGCGAGGTTGTGCTGCTGCACTAGCTGGGAACGGATGGCGAAGCCGACACTGTGGATGCGAGGCTCCTCTAGGGCCTTGCCTTTCCAGAAGATGGTGTAGCCTGTTCCAGCTTCCCTGATGTTGCCCTCTTCGGGTAGTCTGGTCTCGCTAAGAGCCGCCACATCAACATTGAAGCGGTCTAGCTCCTTGCAGACGAGGGCTGTACGTCGTTCCGGGCGGTTGGTGTTCGTCACGTCTTGGAGGGTGCGGATGTTCCACGCACCTAAGGTTAATATTTTTTTCTTGTTATTTCGACCGCATTAGTGGGATGTCCGCCAGCCGCGGTGAGCTGACCAGACGGGTTTGCCGTGTCCGATGTTTACCCCACCTTTTCTAGGGGCCTCCCCATGTGAGGTGGGCTGCGGTGTCCTCAATAGGCCAGCCCAGTCACGGGTCCAGCTGCCGAACTCTGGTGTCACGGCACCGTCACCAGAGAGCGACTGAATCCTAGACTCGCCGCCTGAGTGCAGTCGTGGGCTAAGGGCTTCCAGCTATCCAGGCCTGCCCCCTTTACCCACAGTGCTGTCGCCTCAGGACTTGCTGGTGGTGATGATGATGATGATGGTGAGAAAGAGATGAAGAAGGGTGGAGGAAACGACAGAATGCCAGTAGCTGGGTATATTGTTTTGGGTGGTCGTGGCTTTGCAACGGCCACGCACACACACTTGGCCCACATCGTTTTCACCGCGGCTCAAGACATATAAGACAGGCGGCTTCTCCGATGTTGGTTGCATCGGGTTGCCGGGTTCTTGTTATGTCAAGGCCCGCCTTGTTGCCTGCCCGACAGGCATTGCCCTCTTCCGCCGGCGCTGGAAAGCTCCGCCGTTGGGGTCTTGTTTGGTTTGATTTTGGACTTTTCCTTCTCCTAGCCTTTGCCTATCTTAAAATAAAGGAGAAGGCCTATAGGGGTCCAGTCTTGGTCTGGTCTCTCAGAACTGGCCTTAGCGGTATGGTTGAGCCTGCCAGGGTGGATAAACTACCCCACCGCCATTGCCCAGCCCATCATTGGGACACTCAAGCCCCTTTACTGTATCAAAGTGCTGGACCATCAGAGGGGCATAGAGAATCATATAACCATTATATAAAAATTTCATGTATTCGTGGTTAGTACTGGTGCACGCGGCCCGACGTTTTCAAACCACCCGTGCTCTTTGCACCCAGACTTAGTAATGTTTCCCTCCCTGCACCACACCCCATCTCTCCCGGACCATGTCACACTTTCCCAGCTTTTGTTATCGCGAAAGCATCTCCCATTTGTGTTTGTCAAACAACATGTGATCTTCTTTCATCGACACCATGGCCCCCTAAGAGAGCTGCTTCATCTTCCAGGTCCGTCCCTTCATCATTCATCCATTTACAATTGCACGGCTTATCCTCATCCACCTCACCAACTGTGCCGTTTTGCAGGATATCTGGTAAGTTGTCATGATATTTAAACTTTTTTTTTGTAAATCCCTGTACTATTCATAATATATTGTACATAAGAGGGAAAGAGAGAAAAATCCCTTAATTGTATTTGTAACTAATTATGTACTGTATTTTTTTACAGGTGTTACTTGTACATATTACTGTATACATTATAAGCATTTCTATGTACACTGCGAGTACACTTCACATTCAGTGGATGCAACCAGTCCACTACAGTACAGCTTAAGAATTGCATCATGAATCATGAGATGTTATTGTGTAGAACTTCGTACGTAAACGGTAAGTGGTGTTGTGCTGTTACTTTTTTCCATTGTGGTAGGATAAATATTCATTCTTTACAGTACCGAGTGAAAAGTACAGTGTGTATTCAAAGTACTGTACTGTACTGTAGTGTATACAAAATACCGCACCACGAGAAAATAATGTAGTGCAGTATAGTGGGTTACCTAGTATGTTCATCTACTGCGTATAGGGAGTGGTCTGTATTGCTGGGGGTTATGAGTTGTTCCACCTTGGGGCACCAAGTATTCCTAGAGTTTTGCGCTTTGCAGGTGTGTCTGTCGCCTAAACCCCACGATAAGGAGGGCCAGCTGTATACGGTAGCCCCAACACTCATGCATACTGTTATATTCAATTTGAAAACCAATATGAAAAAAAAAAAGATGTGGCTATTACCTGCAAGTTATTCAATTAACAGAAGCTTAAGAATTTAAACATTGTACCATTAATAGATTATTTAAATGGGAATATTACAGAACTTTTAATCTTATATTTATCTCATAAGAAATAAAAACAATGTTTTGGCTTATTCTTATCAAACCTTTTAATGAATTCCATGATATAGCAGCATTGCATTGCAGAATTTTCATAAGTAAATCTGTTGATAATAAATAATGAAGTAACCCATTACTACATACATGTATATAACTGTGTGGTATTCTTCTATCTTGATAGCTTTGAGTTTACTCGTTACTGAAATATTAGTACAGTATTTGCAGCCATGAGGATATGTATTTAGGTGCATTACCAAGTTTGTAGATTTTTTTTTATTTCTTTTGTATCCTTCCTGTCCTTTGTTATTGATTCAGTATGAAATAGTCAAAAGTTATATAACGTAAAAGAATTACAATATTTGCAGAGGTCATAGCAGTAGCAAAATAAACAAGTTCTTAAGAGTAATGTAATGAAAATATTAAGGATAGGCCATAGTTCAGCATTTGCATAAAATGTATCTTATAGATATAAAGCTAAGGTTTGTGGCATTCTTGCCAACCGTCTATTTAGAATCACAGTACAAAAATCCCAATACTGTACTGTACCAGCAATAGAATTACACAAAATTACACAGGAAAAAGTTTCTTTTACCTCCAAAAGCCACACAAAATTATGTTACTTAACACTCTAGCTTGCATAAACTGTTTTCTTTCTTCCCCAATTCTGTAAGTCAAGTGTCTTTAATGAAAAGCATTCTGTGTTGACCATGAACAACCTTACAGGTACTTTATTATAAAATGATGCTCAGTATTCTTAGATCTCGCAAACGGAAGCTGTTGAATTGATTGTAGTGCATTTGTAAGGAATTAGGAAAAGAAATTTAAATCTAACATGATATATTTTTATTTACCAAACAAACAGAAAAGCAGACTAATGTTTTAATGTATACATACTGTAGCCTACATGTGCAATTTAGGCATTCAGTATAGTACGCTAAACAGAGGTGGTAGACTACTAATTAGAATGATTCAGAGAGATACAGGATTCTTAACCGTAATGTTAGGTTTAATCAAGGTATGATTTGTCTAGTGTTATTTACAAGCTGAAGTCTCTCCTTATCAAAGTCACCTCACGATATACAGGAATATGTAAATCACCAAAAAGAAAATTTCTTGGCTGTGTTTCATTCAGTTCATAGGCAGCTAGGTAGAACCCAAGTCTTTCCAGAGACTTGAAGATCTCCAGAACAGATACAGCTTCTTCGTATAAGGTAGCCAAGTCCACTTTTTGTGTCAAGAATTCCAAGTGAATTTCGAGCAGAATATGTTTTATATACTTCAATAGCTCCTTAGCTTTTTGCGAGTTGACTATTTGCCTTAGTACTCTCCACTCTGCCCCTTCGATGTCTATTTTCAGTATATCCACCT
>NC_090729.1:181580398-181595398 GCF_036898095.1 Palaemon carinicauda | reverse complement strand
ACATTTCGCAACAAAGGCGTTGAGGTCCTCAAACAAGAATGGGCGGAGTCAAGGAACGGCTGGAGCGGATTTCGAAGCCTTAGAGATCTTTGGGCAGTAAATTGTGCCCCATGATTGGTGGATGGTCGACCCAGTGGGAGGGTTCTATATCCTAGTTTGTTTTATAAGGCTTAAGCATTCACGCCATTCTTCACACTGGATTCTCTCTTCGCTACAGGATTAGAGGTTTATAGCGATTTCATTATTCTAATTGTTGTTTTTTCATCTAGAAGTTTCACTAGAATATCAGTTATAGCGTTTTATTTTCATATTCGTATAGTTTTGACCATATTGGACTCTGGTTTTATATTAATTTTCACAAAACATTTGACCTCACTATAAGTATCTTATTTCATCAATGCATATAGATTCGAATCATGATTATTAAGCATACCTGTATAGATTATAGATATTAAGAGAAAAATCAAAGGGTTGATGAGAATTTACTTTTAGTTTTAAGACAAAAGTTTATTTTATTTCATCACACACACACACACACACACACACACACACACACACACACACACACATATATATATATATATATATATATATATGTATATATATATATATATATATATATATATATATATATATATATATATATATATATATATATATATATATATATATATATATAATATATATGTAAGTTGCGTGAAATTTTCTGACGTACAACATTAGCTTTTCACTGCATCACACTTTGTACTAGCTGTTCATTTAAGCGAATATTTGTATGTGATCTCTTCTTTTCATTGCAACATTTTGCATTTCTTCCAGGTTCTTCCTCTAGATCAAGATGAAAAGACTCCTGCTATTAACAATGATGTTGCTTGAAATTCCAGCAGCCACCTGCTCAATGTACGAGCACAACATCTGCAACGACACTGAGACAGGATTGATTTCAGAGTCCCAATTGCTGGTTGGCGATGGAAATAGAAACAGAACATCATACCCTTCTGGTCTTCAATACCTCCATTTTATATCGGAATCAAACCCCTCAGAGGGAATTTCTCGCCTGAATAACTCTTTTCCGAAGAAATTCCCAGAAGAAACGACTTTGACGCCTTCCAGCATATATGTTCAATCAGCTAAAAATTTGGTGTCATTCAAGAACCTGAACATCTTACGAGACATTGGAACTCGTTCATTATCGGTGAAGGAAGGCAGCGCATTAGGCAACGATGATTCCCTGAGAAGGCTTCTCTTGTCCATATTCTCCTCCTATATGAAAACCTGCGTTTTGGTTATCGCTTACGAGGCGGAATTCGAAGGATCGCTTATCTTGGGAGCTCTGCTTCAACTCCCAAATCCTAGACAGGTTAGTAATGATGTTAGATATTTTTTTAACATTTAAAGTTTTATTTTATTATGATTTTTTTTTTTTAATAAATGGCCGGAACAGGAATGAGGTATTTTTTAAAGTTTGGTAGTTCTGAAACATTTATAATGACTAAAAGTTTGTTAGTTCCTGAAACATATTCATAATGACTGCAATTTGGCAAGGGGAGATCTGAAGTATTTTAGTTGAATTAAGGTAATGTCAATAAGACTACGTAGCATATCCATTGCCGGATGAGAATTTTACTTTACCTTATCAACATTTTTTTTTTTTTTTGGGGGGGGGGGTTGGTTGGTTGGTTAGGGAGTATTTAACATTTTAAGATGTATAACTTGTGAAAGACGTTGTTTTTCATAATCAAAATCCTACTTAGATTTAGGGATTCTCTTTGATCCTCATTATTCCATACATCGTTCCTTTTACGTCTTTCAATAACAAAAATCACATTTCACTCACTGAAGTTGTTAAGGTTAGTGTCTGAAAATATATTTTTTGAGATGTTTGATATGTTTGGTACAGAATGATAATTACTCAAGAAGTAAAAAATACCTTGCTTCGTTTTATGCTTGAGCCTGAGAGTTTGCCAATTAATTCCTAAAACTATATATACAGTATATATATATATATATATATATATATATATATATATATATATATATATATATATATATATATATATATATGTATATATATATGTGTGTATATATATATATATATATATATATATATATATATATATATATATATATATATATATATATATATATATATATATATATATATATATATATATATGATATAATTTGATAGAAACGATATACTTCATGGAAGCTTCTGGAATTATCTTAATTAAAACTTGTTTTTAATTCATTTCATATGAAGATTTTTAATTAATTTCATAGGAACGTTTTTAAACTAATTTCAAAGGAAAATTTTTTAAATTAATTTCATAGGAACTTTTTTTTGTTAATTTCATAGGCACGTTTTTCAAGTAATTTCATAGGAACTTTTTTCAAAATGATTTCATAGCAGCGTTTTTAATTGATTCCATAGGAATGTTTAGAATTAATTTCATAGGAATGTTTTAATTAATTTCATGGAAACTTTTAAATTAATTTCATGGAAACTTTTAAACTAATTTAATAGAACCTTTTAAATTAATTTCATGGAAACTTTTAAATTAATTCCATAGCTACGATTTTGATTAATTTCACAGGAACGTGTTTCTTTTTATTGATTTCATAGGAACGTTTTTAATCAATTTCAATGGCACGTTTTTAATTAATTCCATAGGAATTTTTTTCAGTTAATTTCATAGGAACTTTTTTTCAATGAATTTCATAGGATTTTTTTTTCAATTAATTTCATAGGATTTTTTTTCAATTAATTTCTAAGGATGTTTTTCAATTAATTTCACAGGTACTTTTTTCAATTAATTTCATAGATTTTTTTTTTCAATTAATTTCACAGGAACTTTTTTCGATTAATTTCATAGAATTTTTTTTTTCATTTAATTTCATGGAAACCTTTTTTCAATTAATTTCATAAGAACACTTTCCACATCTATATTTCGCAGTTAATCCGAATGTCCAGCGTAAATGACTACGGCAAGTTTATATGGAAGTCCCCGAAGTGCAGAGGCTACGTTTTTCTTCAGGAAAATCCCGAAATCTTACAAAACTTTACCGAGAAGCAGGATTACATATGGGATTTCACTGGCAGGTAAGGTTGCATCTCTGTATTTCCTCCTTTTCATATTTTTACATGCTGAAATATTCGCTATTTCGACTGAGCGTGTGGTAGGTTGCAAAATGATTGGATTATTAACGGGACATCACAAGCTTGTATACAAACGGTTAAGGATAACAATGACATAAGTTTAACATTATGAAACATGCTATAGGAAGCTTAAACAGGTTTTTCTAATATCAGAGAGAGAGAGAGAGAGAGAGAGAGAGAGAGAGAGAGAGAGAGAGAGAGAGAGAGAGAGAGATCATTGCAGTGTATGAGCGTGTAAGAAATACACGTACAGTACAAGCGATTTGATGGTGATACAGTACTGTATTTATTTTATTGACAAGTAGCACAGCATGGCATGAAACACAACCAAATACATTTGAGATATCCAATCTAATTTCTTAAACATTTTGTATAAATTGGAAATTTCAGATGATAGGGCTATGAAGATGTCAAGTCGGCTATTTATTTATTTATTTTCAACTTGATTTTTGCAGGTACATAATCGTGGGGTTGTCGAAAGAGCAACTGGACATCGTATCGTCGACTGAGAAATTTTCAAAAAGTGAAAATTTTATTGGGTTAGTGAAGGTAAGTAAATATTAAACGATAAAATAAAGTATTTTCATGCCCCGTTTATATACATATATATATATATATATATATATATATATATATATATATATATATATATATATACTGTATATATATATATATATATATATATATATATATACTGTATATATATATATATATATATATATATATATATACTGTATATATATATATATATATATATATATATATATATATATATGTATGTATGTATATATATATATATATATATATATATATATATATATATATATATATATATATCTATATATATACAGTATATATATGTATATATATATATATATATGTATATATATATATGTATATATATATATATATATATATATATATATATATATACATATACATATTATAAAAGCAGTGAAATTTCACAAAACATGAAAGTATTATTCAAGTTAATAGGCTCAATGAGATAGCTTGAACAACCTCTCTTTTCTTTAAGTCTTCCACAAAGCTCTGAGTTTCGTAAATAGAAATTGTGAACTTTTATATGGCAAAAATAAAGATACTGTCGAAAATAACACACGCCAGTCACTTTCCGTCTTATAATTGCAGTACCGTCGTCTCGGGGAGTGGGGTTTATACACGAACAAGATCGTAGTGGGTAAAGGCATCACTTACTACACAACTTGGAAGATTGACCGTTTCACGCCTCGCAAGCAAACTCTCTTCCCTGACAAGCTGTCCAATTTTCGTGGAGCCCCACTCACGGTGAGTTTACCTAATTATTATTATTATTATTAATATTATTGGTTGTTGTCGTTGTTTTGTTGTTAGCTAAACTACAACCTAAGTTTGAAAAGCAGGATGCTATAAGTCAAAGGGCTACAACAGGGAAAAATAGCCCAGTGAGAAAAGGTATCACAGAAATAAACCTCAAGAGAAGTAATGAACAATTAATATAAAATATTTTAAGAACATTAACAACATTCAAATCGATCTTTCATATAAAAACGATAAAAAGAGACATGACAGTGTGTTCTTTAAAAACATTCACTGCAAATTTGAACTTG
Source organism: Palaemon carinicauda (assembly GCF_036898095.1). Taxonomy (NCBI): domain Eukaryota; kingdom Metazoa; phylum Arthropoda; class Malacostraca; order Decapoda; family Palaemonidae; genus Palaemon; species Palaemon carinicauda. The sequence goes on along the minus strand of NC_090729.1, from coordinate 181,590,631 downwards.
AGACGTTCTACCGACTCAACTGCCTGATTACGATCATTCCACAAAATAAAACTTCTAGAGTACTGACTAGTATTGAGCCTTATGTTGAAAAAGAATAACACTTAGAATTAACTGCATAGTAGTGCCATCGACTCCGTACCATGGTCTTCCACTGTCTTCAAGTAAAGATCTCTTGCTTGAGGGTACACTCGGGCACACTATTTTATCTTATTTCTATTCCTCTGGTTTTTTATTAGTTTTTATAGCTTTAATTTTAATGTTGTTATTGTTCTTAAAATATTTTATTTTAATTATTTATTACTTCTCTTGTAGTTTATTTATTTCCTTTTCTTACTGGGCTATTTTGTTCCTGTTGGAACCCTCTGGCTTATAGCATCCTGATTTTCCCAATAAGGCTGTACCTAAGATGATGATAATAATAATAATAATGATAATAATAATAATAATAATAATAATAATAATAATAATAATAATAATAATAATAATAATAATGGCTAAATAACCTCCCTGTCCGTTATTCATCTCTACAGACTTTTTGAAAGAAATAAACCATTGCTAACACGTGTTGATGGTCATAAGAAAGTGCTAAATCACAAAAATAGAATGCAAATCATGTAAGAATTTGAAGGAAACTTAAGTTAGGAACTTGAAGGAAACAAATCACAAGTTTGTTCAAACTTAACAACTCCTCAACAGGTGACAGCCTTCGACTGGCGACCCAGTGTCATGTACGAATGGGACGATGACGGCGTTGTGACCATGAGGTACGGCAGGGACATCATGGTTGTCAGGGGACTGGCTCACGCCCTTAATGCTACGTTGGTCTTCAACGACGCTTCCCAAGGTGACGACTCGGCCTTTTCGTGTTTTTCTCTCCTTTTTAGTTTCCATTGTAGTTTCCATTCGTTTCCCTTTCTCTCCTTGTAGCATCGTATCTTGCTATGAAATGTTTGTGTATGCGCGTGTGTGTGTGTGTCCACGAATGTAATAACATCAAACTATGATACTGTAGAGAAAAGTATTCCTTTCCTCACATACCGACATTTTTCTACATGACAGCAGCAACACCACCTTTATTTTACCTTTCCCTCTTTCCTTTTCATCCTATAGAGGTCCTATGGGGCTTCCGCTCTCCGAACGGCTCCTGGAATGGGCTCATGGGCATCATCCAGAGGGGCGAAGCCGAGGTCGGGGTAGCTAACCTCTTCATATCGAACGTCACGTTGCGCATGCTCGTGGCCGACTTCAGCGTGCCTTTCGACATCGAGGTAAGAGTTCGGTTCCCTGTCTTGCACTGGGTTGTAAGGGTTTTGCAAAGAGAGTTGAATCTAGTTTTCAAACCTGCTTGTCAAACGGTTCGAAGAGGTGTCAGTCAGTCAGTCACAAATGCATAAGGTTTGTGAATAATGTAACCCCTCCCACTAAAGTCAGACTAGAACTGACTTTCTTCGAACCGTTCAACTAACGTGTTCGACAACCAAATTCCCCGTTCACACGTAAGAACGTCACTTTAAACATTTGTCGAACCGTTCTAGAGTTTCAGTAAGAAAGTTTAAGAGAAGATTGTTTACTTGGAAAAGTAAGAAAAACTTAGTAAATTGGCAATGAGTCTTTTCTTTACTGAGACGTTAATTTGATTGCGAAGAAATTCTACGAAAGTTTTGTTCGTGTCCGAATTTCTTGTATGTATTCCAAAGTTCTTTGAAAGTGAAAAGGGATTCATTATCAATGTTTTCAAATTCTTTAAATTTATTCAGTATTCTAAAGCTCGCTAAAAATTAAACTGGTTTGTTAATGTCTATTAACTTTAGAATTAAGATATAACTTCGGTATTCTAATGTTCTTTAACGTTCAAATAGGTATTATAAATATGTATTCTAAAGTTGATTTCATTCTAAAGTTCCTTCAAGTAAAGATAAAGATTCATTCAAGTATAGTTCTCTAAAAGTGGGATAGCCTACATTTTTAGTATTATAAAGTTCTTCAAAGTAAAAAGGACACATTGTCTGTATTATAAAGTTCTTTTACATGGGAAACACTCTCAGCACTGTAGTTCTCTGTTGTGAAAAGGAAACAATATCTCGACGCTTTTCATTGTCTTCGTGAATTTTATTTCTGCTTTTCTGACATTCATCGGTGATCGTAAACTATTTATTATAAACAAAACAGTAACTACATCGGAAGTCGTAAACTATTTATTATAAACAGTAACTACAAACTACGAATGTATTAACGTAGAGTGAATTGCAGAGGTAACTCCTTTATATCTGTCAATCACGATAAGATAACAATATAGATATGAGTAAATAAATGATGTGGAATGCAATAGACGTTTTATTTCATATCAAAAGCTTTTAGTTTCTTTGACGCGTGGAGACTTCAACGGGAAATCTGGAGTTTACACCGAGTGATTTCAAATAATTAAACCCTAATGTGTTACTTGTTTACCGAAGCTTGTGAATATAAAGTTCGTATGGAGATATGGCGCCGTGAGCGTATCCTCCGCTACTCTGTAGTTTTTACTAAAGGGTCTTTGCAGTGTACAGTTGGATACGGGAATTCCTGGCGCACACCGCTCTGTAGAAGTGCACCCAGACACACCATTACTGCACGGCTAGTTCCTGAGTTCAGCCTGTCCCACCACCTCTGCCAGCTCTTCTTACACTTATCTGTTTTGTTACTCGCCTTAAGTAAGGGTGTGATTGGGTGCACTTTTATGGAGGAAGTGTGGCAGGAACTCCTGTGGCCAACTGTACCTCTGGGCCTGAACTATTTAACCTTCTACTTTACCATTGTCCCTGTAATTCCGTTATTTCATCTTGCACTTCAACGCCGAATGCAACCCCCAACCCCACCACTGGACCATATGACCGAATTTTATAAACTCCTTTTGAATAAAGTATTGAAATATGAATTCCAGATATTGAGGAACAGATAAAATTGAAAATATTCCTAAAATTGAATTTTACTTGTGGACTTCAGGTGAGCTGCTTTTTATCCCGACTACCGAAGCCTCTTCCAAAATGGGAGAGAATTCTCTATCCCTTCGAACTAACCACTTGGATTTCCATCATTGCCGGGATGGTGGTTAGCGGGCCAGTCCTGTACGTCATGGCTAAGATCGGAAAAGCGAGGTTGGTGGCTAGTTTGAAAAATGCTTTAGCCATTCTTTGCCCTTTGTTAATAAATCAATTTTCCTCCTTTTTAAGATGCCAGAAAACTTTAAACCAATCATTCAATTCTAGTTTTTAAATGTGCATGCTAGAAAAAAAAACTATATGTCGTTCCATATGGTTAATTTTAGCTTATCCTGAATTGGTGGAACTTCAACTCCTCAAACTTGCAGCGAATGTTTTTATGTTGAACAGACTGACATACTTTTTTTTTATGAAAGATCTATTTTATGATGTTACTGTTCATAAAATGTTTTATTTTAGTTTTTCATTATTTCGCTTGTAGTGTATTTCCTTTACTCACTGGGCTATTTTCCACTGTTGGAGCCCTCGGGCTTTATAGCATCCTGCTTTTCCAACTTGGGATGTAGCTTAGCAAGTAATAACAACAACAACACCAATTACAATGACAACGACATTGACAATTACAATGATAATGATAATAATAATAAAGCTAAAATCTTATCCATTTGACCCTTTCAGCGGAGGCGAGAAAGTCGACCTACTAAGTCTTAGTTACACCATCTTGTACGCCCTCGGCATCCAGTTCATGGAAGGCCAGGCCTCTCTACCCGTGCGTCGTGGCACGCAGGTCTTCGTCTGTTTCTTGTGGCTATATGCCATCATAATCACCACCGCCTACTGCAGTAACTTGACGGCGCTCCTCACCGTGGCCAGAAAGCCATCTACGATTGACACCATCAAGCAACTCGACGAGTCTGGGCTGGAAGTGGGCGGGATGGGCGCCATCTTTGGAACTGCGCTGGCATCCTCAACGAATCGACATTTGCAGGTATGTGTTTGTTCTTAATTGGAATTTCTGTTCCTTTATTTAATTTGGGGTTTATACAGAATGGGTTGATCCACATTGTTTAAGATTTCTTCCCTTCTTATTTTCGTTTATTGTAGTAATAACTGCCAACTTAATTTTACCTCTTTATTATTTATTATTATTACTAGTGTACGCGACCAGTCAAAATGGCGACTAAATATTTAGATAGGCACTAACACGCACAGATTCAACCCTTCCTAACCCCTCTCCCTTTCCTAACTACATCCCGCTGGTTCGGCAATTTGTGGGATATTGTGGTTTCTGAGAGTGTACCTCTCAGTGTACCCCTCTCACTAAAGTATGACTACTCCTCCTCCCTGCCCCCAGCTTGACAGAATATATATATATATATATATATATATATATATATATATATATATATATATATATACATATATATATACATATATATATATACATATATATATATATATATATATATATATATATATATATCCTCAGCCATGTATATATATATATATATATATATATATATATATATATATATATATATATATATATATATCCTCAGCCTACATGGCTGAGGACTATGAAGCGTGAAGGGGGAGATGATGAATGGAGAAGTATTCATTTAAAATCTTAAGACAGAGACGACTGGCGAAATCAAACCGAGGCCCTTCGCGTCAATAGGCGTAGGAGATGATGATGATATATATCCAGACACTAGCTCTTTCTTATATAAGGGAGATTATTATTATTATTATTATTATTATTATTATTATTATTATTATTATTATTATAACAGGCTTTGTCTCGTCGGTATGATGTTTACAATGGCCGAATAAACGTGTTGTATTCTCGTGTGAGGAAAGGAGACGTGGTCATCATAGCGGGACTGAATGTCTTGCGCTATATGGAAACGATTGAATTCACCCACCGCGGAGTAGCCGAGTCCTATGTCATAAAGGTTAGTGATTGATTGATTGATTTGAGGTTTTATTAAGGTTAGGGATTCGAGTTTCATTGAGAGAAATGTAAATGTTTTCTATTCACGATCATTATTAAAGAACTTTTGTTTTTATTGTTACTTCTATTCCCAACCTACATCTGCCCATTATTAATTTTCACATGATAAATTCTTTGCAAAGTATTGGATGGCGTTGTTCCATATTATTATTATTATTATTATTATTATTATTATTATTATTATTATTATTATTATTATTATTATTATCTAAGCCACAACCTTAATTGGAAAAGTAAGATGCTATAAGCCCAAGGGTTCCAATAGCCAAGTAAGGAAAGGAAATAAATAAACTACAAGAGAAGTGATGAACAATTAAAACAAAATATTTTAAGAAGAGTAACACCACTAAAATAGATCTTTCATATATAAACTGTAAAGACTTAAAAGAAACAAGAGAAAGAGAGCTAAGATAGAATAGTGTGCCCTAGTACTTTACCTTTGTGTCGAAATTTCCTTCATATTTGTTTCTCTAAAGGTTACAAATAGATAAAGCAAAGTACACATCATAAAAAATATGAATATAAATTGTCGATGCTGAATAAATAAACCCGGTGAACGGAGTTCGTCTTATTACATCTTAAGTATTATGGTCGCGATGTAAACTGTGGTTCTTGCTGTGGGTCCCACCAAAAAAAAATTGTTTGAGAAACACTGCCCTATACTCAATTTTGGCTAATGAGGTGCATTTGCACGGAATAGCAGGGGTGCCCTTTTAGCTAGGAAAAGTTTCCTAATCGCTCTTTGGTTGGACAAAATAATTCTAACCAATCAGCTAGTAGGAAACTTTTTCGAGCTAAAAGGACACCCCTGCGAATCCGTGGAAATGCGCCTCATTAAAAAAAATTAAGTATAGTGTACCTTCAAGAGGCTCTTATATATCTATCATTATCATAACTTCATCTATCCTTGTGTTCCACTAATTCTTCTTTTTTGTCTTCTTCCTCAGGAGACCTTTTCTCCCTTCAGCATCGGATTGATAACTCAGAGAGGATCGCCACTGAAGAGGAAGTTTGATGTCGTCATCAATCGGATGGTTGAGAGTGGTCTTGTCAACTACTGGTTCTTGGAATCCCTCAGAATCGCGAAACAGGTCAGACATTCGAGATTTTTTTTTATGTTGGTTTAGGCTATTACGAGTCTTGGAAATTTTTTTAGCTTCATGAATATGGAATTATTTTTCATACACACACACATACATACATACATACATATATATATATATATATATATATATATATATATATATATATATATATATATATATATATAACACTCATGTATATATATATATATATATATATATATATATATATATATATATACATACATGAGTGTGTGTGCATATAATATAAATTATATATATATATATATATATATATATATATATATATATATATATATATATATATATATATATATATATATATATATATATATATATATATATATATATATATATATATATATATATATATATATATATATATATATAATTTATATTATATACACACACACTCATGTATGTATATATATATATATATATATATATATATATATATATATATATATATATATATATATGTATATATATATATGTGTGTGTGTACGTGTGCGAATTCATTTACATTTTTCGTTTCTAAACAAGTAGTTTTTAGAAGTAACGATCATCAAAATTATACAGTACCCTAGAAGTATTACATTATTTCGGATCCGATTCATTGTTCTTTAGCGCTCTTACTTCAAATATCCATTTCACAGAGAAACTTAAATGTTTTCTTTTATCCCATTCAAGGAACTGGATAAGAAAAATAAACGACAGCTTGAAAATAACGACGGAAACGCAGACAGTAGTAACGATTTTGCCTTGGACGTTGAGTACGTCGAAGTTGACGATGGGAGCGTCAAGTCGCTTACTTTCGAACACCTGGAAGGATTCTTCTTCATACTTCTCCTTGGATACGTGACTTCTGGCATTGCTTTCTTCTTCGAAATGAGAGCAAAGACACATTAGGATTCAGGATTTGATTTACAGCCAATTTACTTTTTTTCACGTTTTATGGGACGTTGTAACACCGGCACTATAGAACATAATAAAAGCACTGTTACACGAGCTGGGATTAACAATACTCACAAATTGGTGTACGCCTCTAGTGCAATATCCTTCAGAATATTTACTCGTTAAATGATTTTTGACCGAATAAAGGCATATGCATTAAAAGTCTTCAGTGTTATTGATACACCGAGAGCTAATTGACCTGTTGCCAAGCAAATAATTCTGCTGATGTATCGATGATATATTCCACCACAGGTGATAGCTAAAAGGATCAATGAAATAACTTATTTCCTCCTATACCATACCATGATTGTCCTGGCCATCTGTATTTTTAAGCGTTTCTTACAGGTAAGTTTCTAGGTATTTACCGTTTAAAAACTGATATATTGACGTAAAAGGAGTGACATTACGGTCACTAACCCGTAAAAGATAATAACAAAGTAGGGTAGAATTGCGGTGGCCAGTATTTTACGGAAATACAGCTGAGAACAGTATATTTTTACGGAGGTTTTTTTTTTTTTTTTTTTTTTTATGTAAGGCATTTTGCTGTTGTACATCATAATTGATTTTCCAACAGAATTTTTACAGGGAGATGAAATTACCTCCCGATTAATCACTCGTCTTTCACTCTCCTATGTTTGTTTGTTTGTTTTAGGTGATCCTCCAATTTCACCCTTAGGTCTTTCTACTTCCTCTTATGTACTTTCCGAAACTGTCTCGGTATCCACCCACTCTTTACTCGCCCTCTTCATTGATTTCACACTTCTGGATTACCTACAGATTGTGCATGCATTCATTAATCAAACCTCATAGTAATTCTATAATTTGCCTATATTTACAAAGTGGTCTTCTAACTTTACCACTTGACGCATTCAGTTGCAAGAATGCATCATAGAGTGATTGTACGAGAGAGAGAGAGAGAGAGAGAGAGAGAGAGAGAGAGAGAGAGAGAGAGAGAGAGAGAATGTTTGCTGGTTGGAAAACGATTGATAAGTTCAGAGAAACTTTAAAATTACCCCTGATTTATGGTTTAATTCATACCTTAAAGCGATTAATTAGAATAGATATAGCTAAAGAGTTTTGCAGGTAAATATGAAATACGTTCATTGAAGTTGCATCATGAAAACTAAGTAGATAGTTTAGAATGTTAAAATCTGCTTAGAATTAAAAAAAAAAATGAGACGCCCTTACTAAAAAGCGATAATTTCATATTTTTTTACCGTGATAAAATTTTAGCATTCAATATAAAAACTAGACATTAGTTTCAAGATAATTTATTGCAACCTTTGAATGCAACAAACTAATAAAGATTCTCATACACAGCCTCTGTTTCAGAATTCTGTCACAATACGATATTTTTCCTCATAGATACTATTGGAATCATCATCGTCTAAACCTGGCATCAAAATGAAAAATGAGCGAGGAAAAGTATCAGTTTTGCCGAATATTGAAACATCTTCTAGAACTTTTAAGACAGTTATTCCAAATACAGTATCAATGGTGTGCAGCTCAGGAGATTCTACGAAGGACTTATCCAGGGGACTTCAGATACTATTTTCTCCAAGGTCTCAGCATTCATCACAGCTGTCCGAAGCGTCAACAGAGCGTCCGAAGCGCAGGAAATTTTTGCTGTATTGACGGCCGAATCTGGTGAGAAAAAAGTTGGGTTTTTCATCTATTTATTAATTTTATATTATCATTATTTAACAAGACATAGGAAATAATCTATTGGTCATCCATTTAATAGAATGTTAAGAAGGTAATGGAACTAAACTAAATATTGTTTCTTAATTCATATGTTTAATGGAGATGATAAAATTCAATGAATGGCATAACATTCTCTCTCTCTCTCTCTCTCTCTCTCTCTCTCTCTCTCTCTCTCTCTCTCTCTCTCTCTCTCTCTCTCTCTCTCTCTCAGTTCAATCAAATTTGACCTCATTTCTCTTGCCTTAAAAAGTTTCTGTTCAGCAGGACCGGATCTGGTTTCTCTGGGACCGGAAATGGAACTTCGACGGGAGCTCCCTCAAGAACGATGTCTTCGGGACCAGAGCGTCCAAACCTCAAGAAGTTGTGGCTGCGTCCGAAACGCAAGAAGTTGCGGTCCCTCTTGGAAGCAGATAAAGAGGCAATTTCGTCGTCTTCGTAATCGCCCCCTCGGCCGTATCTGAAGATGAAGGTAATGTAAGGATCCATTTTGTTTTTATATTGGGCAGACCATTGGTAATTTTACAGACAAATGTTAAAATTCTAATAGAGTATAGGTAATTTTATTGATACAGCAATTGCCAATATTCACAGACACCTCAGACATTTAAATCTCTTGGTTTATTATCCTCATTTAGGATGAAACTGGAGCATCAGGATTTGAAAATGTGGCTAAAATCAACGTAATTTGATTTTATGATTTTATCAAAGGTGATTACCGTTACCAAACAGAAATTAAACACACACTTAAATCATGCAAATCCATTTAACCTAAGCACGAATATTCGAGCTCATAATTACCTGAGGAAACTTGTGTCAATGCCTCTCTTGTTAGCACCCTCGCTTCGTCCGAACCTTGGGAGAGCGAAAATAACGTGATATAAAGGAACCATCTTTTGATGTTCAGTGCGTCACACAAGTACTTACAGGTCTTGGGATTTTATGACCGAGGTTACATAATGATTCATGATATTTTAGAGTTTTTTTTTTATTTGATTAGAATTTGATTATCATGGTATATCTGTGAGAAAATTTCTTCTTTTTAAGTAGCTCCCGTAGTCTCTCTCTCTCTCTCTCTCTCTCTCTCTCTCTCTCTCTCTCTTAGCACACAAGGCACTAGAATATGACTCATATATATATATATATATATATATATATATATATATATATATATATATATATATATATATATATATATGATAAATTTTGCACATTTTTACGTGTTTTTCATATTCAAATAAGCCATATATATTTTGATATATTAATGTCTGGATTCTCTTAACGACCTCGGGATCAGAGCCCCAGGCGAAATCTCACAAAGACAAGAGCTTGGCTCCGGCCGGGAATCGAACCCTGGTCGGCAAGCTTATATAGACAGTGACTAACCCATTCGGCCACGAAGAAAGATAAAAGTCAATGACAATTCTACTGTACTTATACCTGTCGAATTCAGGTATTTTGTACTTAGAATTGAAATCAACCC